>NC_079228.1:38708125-38745625 GCF_029633865.1 Lampris incognitus | reverse complement strand
GCGTTCTGGGCGATCGGATCACAAGTGGACAGCGAGACCCGTCGCCGTTTACACCCGTGTCTACCATGAGTCTCCAAATGCGTCCTGTCGACCACTTGTGGTCAGATTTCGTTACTCCGAAGAAGAAGGAGACGAAAAAGAAGAAGAGACGATTTCGTTACTGTGACGTCACTTCCGCTACAACGCTCCGCTACCCTAACGCACATGTACGGGCTATTACAACTGTTGAGATTGACAGGTCTGATTCTTCTGCCCAAATGGAGATTAGGCATCTCGTTTCACTTGTACTCCAACCACGTACACTCTCTCTCTCTCCCTCTCTCTCCATTTTATCTAAAGTTGGCGCGCTGTTACCAAAACAACCACCACATCCTGCATTGATAACGTATTTCCTGTTCCGTCCTTGTCGGGGACGCATCAGGACGCATTAGCGTTGACACTACAAAAGAGATGTGGTCAAATCCGTCCCGGACCACCTCGGCCAGTGGTTTGAGTAACCGGTTCACAGAACGTTTTGGTGGTCGTTTACACTTGTATTTAGCGCCGTCCACTTGTGACCCGATCGCAAACCCCCCCCCCCCCAAAAAAACGAATTTTAAAACCAAGTGTAAACGGGGTGTGGTGTCGTTCTTAACTGGAGGCCGGTCAGATAATCAGTATTAATAGTGTAAACTACTAATAAGACACATTAGCGTCTTACTTACACATGCCCCCTTTTCCACTACATGGTACCGGCTCGACCCGTCCCGACCCGCTCCTGGTCCGTTTTCCACGACCGTAACAGAACCCCCTCAGTGTAGCTGCCTTCTCGGCTCTCCATTTGTTTCGGTTTCAACATGTGCTTTTAAAATAACTCCGCTTCCACCGCTCCGCTGCTTAGAAATGCCGAGCGACATCCCAGGCGCGCACTGATGACGCAAAGACGCAAAATGACGCAGTGACGCGTTTCTCTGACCAATCAGAGGTCTGCATTGATTTTGGTACCGGTTTTTTTTTCGGAACCTCGACGAAGGCGGTACCAGAGGGAGGTCACTAAAATACCGGGACTTTCCAGTAATGGAAAACGAAAGAAGGGCAGGTCGAGTCGGGTTGAGCCGGTACCGTGTAGCGGAAGATCTGTGCAGCTTGACGGTTCGTTGAACGTTGGGTTTAGCCTAGTTTAGTTTAGCCTAGTTTAGCTTAGCCTAGCTTAGGTTAACTGCTGCATGCGTAAAGGGAGCGTAAACTACTAATAAGACACGTTAGCCCCTAGCTAACGGGTCTGACCCTTAAGCCGAGCGGTTAGTGGCGTCGCCTTGTGGTGCGGTACACCCCGTACGAATCCCGCACCGGGCAAGAAAATAACCGCTTACATTGGTGGGATCCGGAAGTGAGCACATCCTCAGAAGTCTCTTCGGAGCGCGGGAATAACAAAGCGCCAGGGCGCGCTTCCGGGGAGGGTGACGACTGTAAACTACTAGAGACACGTTAGCCCCTAACTAACGGGTCTGACCCTTTAGCCGAGCGGTTAGTGACGTCGCCTTGTGGTGCAGCACACCCCGTATCGAATCCCGCACCGGGCAAGAAAATAACCGGTCACATTGGTGGCGGCGGCGGGATCCGGAAGTGTGTAGATCCTCAGAAGTCTCTTCGGAGCGCGGGAATAACAAAGCGCCAGGGCGCGCTTCCGGGGAGGGTGACGACTGTAAACTACTAATAAGACACGTTAGCCCCCTAGCTAACGGGTCTGACCCTTTAGCCGAGCGGTTAGCGATGTCGGCTTGTGGCGCAGTACACCTCGTACGAATCCCGCACCGGGCAACAAAGTAACCGGTTACAATAGTCAACATGGAGCCTGTGGTCAAACAGCGGACGCCACATGATGAACCAAACTACAGTGAGATATCACGTCAGACGTTCATCAGAAGGCAAGGTTCGCCACATGAGCAGGCTAGCAACAAACGAAGGGCCAAGCCAATCACATCTCGGCTGTGCGGCCGTGGACGGCCCAAGACCCAGCACGTGTTGTGGACCTCACCACGCCAGCCAGGCCCTCGTTGCTTCATCTGATTGCGGTCCACTGTGTTTGAAGTTCAGCGTATTCTGTCACATAAATTACCACGCAAGGTCACACTTCGGTTTTCAAAGCTTGATGATTAAACAGTTTTGGACCATCCACTTTTACACCCCAGAGTGACGTAGTACCACGACGGTCCAATGGGGAGTTTATTTGTGGGCCTAATTAAAACATCATGTTGGGTCTGTAAGACGATTTCAGTTCCATTTTGGGTCCCGATCGTGCTCAAGGTTTGGTATCAGGGAAGAAGCAGAGTCTGCCGAGGGTCACGTTTGGTTGGTTCATTCGGTTTTCAGAAAACCCCGTCTTGTGTTAAAGGAAGAGCGACGTTTTGACAAATAATTAACTGCAGTGCCGCAAACACCTTTTAATGTCCCAGCCGCACGTGGAGAAGCGAGGGAGGGAGGGAGGGAGGGAGGGAGATGCTGCAACGGTGTGAATAGCAGTAGAATTATTCATACAGTGATTGTGGTTTGGAAACTGTTGCAGAACGGAAAAGACTTACGTTTTCATCAATGGCTGCGAGCAACGCGGAGGGAATTTAACCACTAATCAGACGCCTCGCTTGTTTGTACTGGTTCTGAAGACGAGAGAGAGAGAGAGAGAGGTGGGGGGGGGGAGACAGACGAGAGAGAGGGAAGGAGTGAGGGAGAGCTCATTATAGATGTGAATGAATGGTCCCTTTTTTTTTAAAATCTGAGCTTTATTCATGCTCCCTCTGTCTTGAGCACGCGCGCACACGCACGCACACTCTCGTGAGCGCGCGCGCACACACACTGTACTCCATCAGTAAGACAAAGGAGCCGGTAGCGTTCAGCCACCGCCGTGCGGGACCAAGGGCGGGCAGGAGCCATTTTAGACTGCCAATCAAAATGAAGCCAGGTCATTTACATACCGTAGCCACCGGGGTCCATTTAAAACCGATGGAACGTCTCCCTCTAACGTCAACTGTAGAGTACTGCATTAACCCCTGGTTTGGCCCCGGCGGGGCGCGCGACGGGAAACGGCCCCGTGGGCGACTTCCTGTAAGCGGAGGAGACGAGCGAGGGGGGACGGCAGCCCATTGGCTGGCGGGCAGGCGGGCGGGCCGGGCCGGGACCTCACGGCTGTCGGAGGCGTGCTGGACTCACCGGGAACACGTTATAATAATGATGATGATGATGATGATGATGATGATGATGATGAAGCGTTAGGGAAGTAGTATAACTACTGAATCATCACCCGTAAAGCAAGACACGCGCCATGGCTAGTGCGCGCATGCGCAAATGTACACGCAAATACTTCGTTAACCGCGTGCTTACGCGTTCTAAAGGATCTTGTGATCCTTCAGGCTCCTGCGAGTCTCCAGGTGCTGCGGGCCTTTCCGTCTCATGTGGAAATGCTTTGTAACTAGTAGCTACCCGAATTAACCACGACTTGCAGGATTAACAAGTACTGGTAACACTTTAGTGTGGGGAACGTAGTCACCATTAATTAGGTGCTTATTAGCATGCAAATTAGCAACATATTGGCTCTTAATTGGTCATTATTAGGTACTCATTAATGCCCTATTCTGCATGGCCTTATTATACAACCAGTAAGCCATTAACTATGAGTTTTCCCTCTATAGCCTCAGAAGTATTGCTTATTAGTAGTACCATCTCAGTATGCTTTGCTTAGTGTGGCCTTTATAAGGTGGTAGTACCACAAGAAGAGTTATTCTGCCTTACTAACACTTAATGAATATGGTCTGTTCTTACATAACAACACACACAACTACAAGTGTTCATAGTGTTAAATTACTCTACATTAAGTTTTTGTTACTTAGAATATGTTCCCCATACTAAAGTGACATCTTGATCATTACTAATTCACTAGTAATTAAGTTTTTGTTACTAAGAATATGTTCCCCATACTAAAGTGACATCTTGATCATTACTAATTCACTAGCAATTAAGTTTTTGTTACTTAGAATATGTTCCCCATGCTAAAGTGACATCTTGATCATTACTAATTCACTAGTAATTAAGTTTTTGTTACTTAGAACATGTTCCCCATACTAAAGTGTTACCCAAGTATTTGTAAAACATCTATAACACACTCACCATTGGTGCATGTCTGGCTTTACAAACGATGAACTCAGTAGTACTGCTACTTCACTAATGCTTCATTAGTTATAAAGTGTTACCGATTTACTTCTTTTTTTTAAATCGTCATTTGTACAAAAGAAGCTGTGTCAACGTTACTGTTATATAAAAACATGCAAGGTTAAAAAAAACTACCACAGTTACCACTAAGCAACACTGTTTATTACTTTCATTCAGTTGTACAGTTGTTAAGCAGAGACAGACATAGACAGACCGACCAACCGACCGACAGACAGACAGATAGACAGACAGACAGACAGATAGACAGACAGACAGACAGACAGACAGACAGACAGACAGACAGACAGACAGATAGACAGACAGACAGATAGACAGACAGACAGACAGACAGACAGACAGACAGACAGACAGACAGACAGACAGACAGACAGACAGACAGACAGATAGACAGACAGACAGACAGATAGACAGACAGACCGACAGACAGACAGACAGACAGACAGACAGACAGACAGACAGACAGGTAGATAAACTTTCTTCTTCTTCTTCTTTAGGCTTGTTCCCTGTTTCTCAGGGGTCACCACGTTGGATTTTTGCCCTCCATTGCTTTGTGTCTGACGCACCCCTCTCCCACAGTCCAACCCCCCTCATGTCCTCCTCCATCTGGGCTCTCCATCTTTTTCCTGGTCTTCCTCTTCTTCGTTTGCCAGGTATTTCCAGGTCCAATACCGTCTCCCCTATAGAGTCTATGTCTCCTCTCTGTACACGTCCGTAGATAGATAGATCTATCGGATACTGGATAGATGGATCAACGTACTGTGTCAACATACATGTTCACCGCATCAATCTGCATACGCACTACGAACCCCGGGCCGTCCCAGGTCCTTTCCGTGTGGAGGTCGCATGTCCTCCCCGTGTCTGCATGGGGTTCCTCCGGGTGCTCCGGTTTCCTCCCACCATCAAAAAGACATGCACGTTAGGGTTGCTACTCCTGCCTGTGCCCCTGAGCAAGGCAGTGGAAAGAAGAACTGGAGTTGGTCCCTGGGTGCTGCAGCGGCCCACTGCTCCGATACAAGAGGATGGGTTACACACAGAAGACAGCTTTCATTGTAACCTGTGCGATGACACAATAAAGTGCCGTTCTTTCTACTATATACACATATAAATGTATACCTCCATACGTTACACACGGTTACACAGGTATTACCACAACCCAGCCACTGAGGACGCACAAGCCAGTGCATTCGTAGTGCCGGTCCCAAGCCCGGATAAATGGGGAGAGTTGTGTCAAAGGGGCATCCAGCATAAAACATAAATCACATTTCCGTACCGGATCGGTCGAGGACCAGATTACCAACGACCGCCACCGGTACTGTTGGCCAGCAGGGTGCCGGTGAAACCTATGCTGCTGCTGGGCGAAGGAGAAGGAGAGGAGGAAGGCATGTCCAGAGGCAGCAGGAGAGGAGGAAGGGTAGGAGTGTGGAGGTGAGAGTCAGAATTTTGAATGTTGGCGTTATGACTGGTGAAGGGAGCGAGCTGGCTGATATGATGGAGAGAAGGAAGGTAGGTATACTGTGTGTGCAAGAGACCAGGTGGAAGGGGAGTAAGGCCAGGGCGTAGGAGGTGGGTTCAAACTCTTCTACCATGGTGCGAATGGGAGGAGTAATGGGGTAGGGGTAATTCTGAAGGAAGAGTACGTCAAGAGTGTGCTGGAGGTGAAGAGAGTGTCAGACAGAGTGATGAGTACGAAGCTGGAAATCGAAGGTGCGATGATGAACGTTATCAGCACATATGCATATAACACGCATGTCTTTTTGATGGTGGGAGGAAACCGCCGCAGACACGGGGAGAACATGCAAACTCCACAAAGAAGGGACCTGGGATGGCCTGGGGTTCAAACCCAGGCCCTTCTTGCTGTGAGGCAACAGCGCTAACCACTAGACAACTGTGAAGACTGGAAAGGCGGTTGGTCCAGATGACATACCTGTGGAGGCATGGAGGTGTTTAGGAGAGATGGCAGTGGAGTTGTTCACCAGATTGTTTAACACAATCTTGGAAAGTGAGAGGACGCCTGAGGAGTGGAGAAGCAGCATACTGGTACCGATTTTCAAGAACAAGGGTGATGTGCAGAACTGTAGCAACTACAGAGGTATAAAGTTGATCAGCCACAGCATGAAGATTTGGGAAAGAGTAATAGAAGCTAGGTTAAGAGGAGAGGGGATGATCAGCAGCAGCAGTATGGTTTCATGCCAGGAAAGAGCACCACAGAATAGAATACACTTTATTTGTCAGGTGTGCATACATACAATGAAATTCACTCTCTGTGTTTTACCCATCCTAGCTGTGTAGCTAGGAGCAGTGGGCAGCCGCTGTGCAGCGCCCAGGGAGTGGTTTACCAGGGAGAGTTTCCTTCTCCTAGCTTTTGCCTAAAGAGGCATCAACCCACAAGGCAGCAGGTTCCCTTCTCCTATCCCAATGTGTTGGCTGGACTGGGCACCATGGGAAGTACCATACAGGCATGAAGGAGGACCAGACCTATCAGAAGGGACGTCGTCCTTAGCCAAAGGACCCTTGCTGAGGTAAGGTGCTACCCCTCTACAGCCTGCGGTTGCAGTTTAGCGTCTTACCCAGGATGATGTGACGTTTGCTTTGAGAGTGTTGATGGAGAAGCATAGAGGAGGCCAGAAGGAGTTACATTGTGTCTTTGTGGATTTAGAGAAAGCATACGATATTGGTATTGGTTGAGGAAGTCGGGAGTGGCAGAGAAGTATGTGGGAGTGGTGCAGGATATGTAGGAGGGCAGTGTGACAGTGGCGGTGTGCAGTAGGAGTTACAGATGCATAGGAACTGCTCTCCCATCCATCCAGGCCATCTATGACACACGGTGCACCCGGAAGGCTCTCAGCATTGTGAAGGACCCCATCCACCCTTGCCACATCCGCTTCACCCTCCTACCCTCTGGCAGGAGGTACCGGAGCATCCGTGCTGCCTCCACCAGACTATGCAACAGTTTCCTTCCTCAGGCTGTGAGGTTCCTCAACATCCTGAACACTTAGACCTTCCATAAAATGACTTTTTGACCGTCTTTCTCACTGCCCGTGTCAGGCGTACTCGTGGTGTTCAGGTCTGTGAAGTAATTTTTGCTTTTAATGCACTTTTTGTTTTTAATATCTATTGTGTGTTATTTGTTGTTATGCGACACTGTGGTCCTTGTGAAACATAATCTCGTTCCCTTGTATGTATGAGGCCTGCATACGAGGCCATGACAATAAAAGTAGTCTATGTCTAAGATGGGTTCAAGGTGGAGGTGGGATTACATCAAGGATCCCTTTCTTGTTTGCAGTGGTGACGGACAGGTTGACGGACGAGATCAGGCGGGAGTCTCCGTGGACTATGATGTTTGCGGAGGACATTGCGATCTGTAGTGAGAGTAGGGTGCAGGTTGAGGAGAGCCGAAAGAAGAAGAAGAAGAGGAAGAAGACGACACAGGTATAACCACATACTACATGCAAACATGCATGACATTTAACAGGAGACGGGCACACATGAAAAAGCTTCGTATGATGCACTCTGCCACCGCTAGCTAATGCCCCGATCACACCAGGGGTTGACAGGATGATTTATTTTTTCTGTGTCCTTTCAGTAATGGAAGCTCGGCAACCAAAACCACCAACAGAATCAAATTAATGAAACACAGTTACATCCATTACACGTACGGTATGCCATATGTATTTTTTTGTGTAGCAATTTGTATTCTGGCAGAGCACAGTTGTATAAACCTGGATAATGTGTCATTGCTAAAATGTTAGCTTCCTCCATTTTGGATTCCACCGAGCAACCAGCCGGTCACAGGTCAACTCAGTCTTTCTGTTGGTCGACAGCACGAACTTGCGTGTCAAAGTTCACCAAAGTTGATTTGTATGTGGAGACGCTGGGAGAGTGAATCCACCAGTCACGACGATTCAGTTTAAATGAACTGATGTCAGCGCAGAATGTCCCTGTCAGGACCGCTGGGGTGAGCGGGGCCTTGCACTGTCTAGTAAGACCGCAAATGTCAAACCACCTCAACTTCACCTCATCACCCCAGGAATTCACGAGATCATCAAAACAACAGGGCAGCACGGGGGTGCAGTGGTTAGCGCAATCGCCTCACAGTAAGAAGGTCCTGGGTTCGAACCCTGGGGTAGACCAACCTTGGAATCAGGGACATTTATTTGTCGATTTCATGTCATGTACTTGTGTACATGAAATGAAATGACATATCATTTCCCCCAGCCCACAGCAGTGCAACACAAAGATGAAGAAATACCCCAAACCTACAAGAACACATATATCCAAACGACAAAGTCCCTGCTCGTCGCCCTACCATCTGTAAAGTCATGAACGGCAAGTGACCAAAAAGTACCGGCAATAGTACATTCATGAAAAAAGGAACCTTTGTGTACCAAAATATACCCTCTTGTAGCTCTATTTAGAAGCAAAGGTGCTTATTGTTCAGCTGAACATTACATTGGGTTAATACTTATACCCACCTCCGGTGAGCTTCAGATTCTGGTTTTATGAACCAAACAAGTTTGGGTCCATGAAGTCTGAACATGTCTGAAGGCTCATGTCAGATGGAGTCCCTCGTATTCAGGATGTTTTAGCTGAGTGACTCACAATGACTAAAGAACAAGTTGTTTCAATTCCTTCTTCGCCAACATTAAAAGTCAATGTAAAAAGCAATCTATAGTAAGAGGATGGAGAGTGACGGGTGACGGGCTACAGCAGTAATGGCTGTGGGTGAAGGTATCTGGTGATGTGAAGGTATCTGGTGATGTTATGCTATCTGGTGATGTGAAGGTATCTGGTGATATGAGGGTATCTGGTGATGTGATGGTATCTGGTGATGTGAAGGTATCTGGTGATGTGAAGGTATCTGGTGATATGAAGGTATCTGGTGATGTGAAGGTATCTGGTGATGTGAAGGTATCTGGTGTTGTGAAGGTATCTGGTGATATGAAGGTATCTAGTGATGTGATAGTATCTGGTGATGTGAAGGTATCTGGTGATGTGAAGGTATCTGGTGATGTGAAGGTATCTGGTGATATGAAGGTATCTAGTGATGTGATAGTATCTGGTGATGTGAAGGTATCTGGTGATGTGATGGTATCTGGTGATGTGAAGGTATCTGGTGATGTGAAAGTATCTGGTGGTGTGATGGTATCTGGTGATGTGAAGGTATCTGGTGATATGAAGGTATCTGGTGATGTGAAGGTATCTGGTGATGTGAAGGTATCTGGTGATGTGATGGTATCTGGTGATGTGAAGCTATCTGGTGATGTGAAGGTACCTGGTGATATGAAGGTATCTGGTGATGTGAAGGTATCTGGTGATATGAAGGTATCTGGTGATGTGAAGGTATCTGGTGATGTGAAGGTATCTGGTGTTGTGAAGGTATCTGGTGATGTGAAAGTATCTGGTGGTGTGATACTATCTGGTGATGTGATGGTATCTAGTGATGTGAAGGTATCTGGTGATATGAAGGTATCTAGTGATGTGATAGTATCTGGTGATGTGAAGGTATCTGGTGATATGAAGGTATCTAGTGATGTGATAGTATCTGGTGATGTGAAGGTATCTGGTGATGTGATAGTATCTGGTGATGTGATGGTATCTGGTGATGTGAAGGTATCTGGTGATGTGATAGTATCTGGTGATGTGATGCTATCTGGTGATGTGAAGGTATCTGGTGATATGAAGGTATCTAGTGATGTGATGGCATCTGGTGATGTGAAGGTACCTGGTGATGTGAAGGTATCTGGTGATATGAAGGTATCTAGTGATGTGATAGTATCTGGTGATGTGAAGGTATCTGGTGATGTGAAGGTATCTGGTGATGTGAAGGTATCTGGTGATGTGATGCTATCTGGTGATGTGAAGGTATCTGGTGATGTGAAGGTATCTGGTGATATGAAGGTATCTAGTGATGTGATAGTATCTGGTGATGTGAAGGTATCTGGTGATATGAAGGTATCTAGTGATGTGATAGTATCTGGTGATGTGAAGGTATCTGGTGATGTGATAGTATCTGGTGATGTGATGCTATCTGGTGATGTGAAGGTATCTGGTGATATGAAGGTATCTAGTGATGTGATAGTATCTGGTGATGTGAAGGTATCTGGTGATGTGAAGGTATCTGGTGATGTGATGCTATCTGGTGATGTGAAGGTATCTGGTGATGTGAAGGTATCTGGTGATATGAAGGTATCTAGTGATGTGATAGTATCTGGTGATGTGAAGGTAACTGGTGATGTGAAGGTATCTGGTGATGTGAAGGTATGTGGTGATGTGAAGGTATCTGGTGATGTGAAGGTATCTAGTGGTATGAAGTGATGGATCAGCAGACTGCTGTCAGCACCAGAGTAACTGGGTAGCACCACATGATTTCAGTATAAATATATATGTATGTGAGGATGAAGGTTTTACAATTCGTGATCCTGCACTGCAAATAAGACAAGCGTATCGAGGCACTTCATCTTGTTTCATCTTGTTTTAAGTCATAATGCTCATTTCAAGATAATATTGCATGTAAAATTTTCTCACCCCACTGGTTGATATTAATGTGTTTGTCTCATAATAACAGGACTTGTTTCGAGACACTGACTCATTAACTAAAGATCATCTCAAATCACGTTTCCTTTTAAGATTTCTTCCCGTGTAGTGAGAAGTCGTCATAAGAAGAGCCATTATCCTGAAACAAAAACACTTTCTCCAAACACGCGATGTTATCGGTCAGCGGCGTAGGAAAACTGGATATTAGAATAGTCATTACGAGACTGAAAGCAAAGTGAACTGCTTCGATAAGCTCGTCTTCTCTTGCAGACTGATGTTGTTGCTGTTCAACAAGCCTAAAACCTTCAAGACGTGACCTTGTCACCGGACGGTTGACGAGTTCCATCTCAACGTCACGCAAAGACCCGAGATGGAGAAAAGCCTCTCTTTCCTGCATCGGGGCCTGATGTTGATGTGCCCTTCAGCAAGGCAGGCCGCATGAACCGAGTGTCTCCCAGGTAGGAATACAGGAAACTGTTTACCAGGGGAGGGACGGTGATGCACATGTACACACACACAGAAGAAGAAGAAGAAGAAGAAGAAGAATATCCATCCATTATCCAAGCCGCTTATCCCAATCAGAATTACAGGGATGCTGGAGCCTATCCCAGCAGTCATTGGGCGGCAGGTGGGGAGACACCGTGGACAGGCCGCCAGGCCATCACAAGGCCCGCCCCACACCACACCACACCACACCCCACCACACCCCACCACACCACACCACACCTGGGGACAATTTAGTATGGCCGAGTCACCTGACCTACATGTCTTTGGACTGTGGGAGGAAACCGGAGCCCCTGGAGGAAACCCACAAAGACACGGGCAGAACGCGCAAACTCCACACAGAGGACGACCCTCAAGGTTGGACTACCCCGGGGCTCGAACCCACGACCTGCTTGCTGCGAGGCGACCGCGCTAACCACTGCGCCACAGTCCCGCCCAGAAGAAGAATATGAAATATCCAAAAAAATAATAATAAAAAAAATCTGTAAAATTAAAGAAGATGAAAAAGAACCATGAAACCGGACGGAGACGCCGATGCACATTTATAAACAATTACAACTAGAAGAAAACATGCTGAAATGAATTATGCAAATACAAATGAAAAATAAAGACAACAACCATGGTAACATTCAAGTACTTTTTTTATTATTTCAAATCACCCATGGGTTCCAACATTCACAGGTTGTGTAGGGTCCAGAGCAGTTCAGAGCAGACCACCATGTGTTTTGACACAGCACCAGTACACCCGTCCGTCCGCCATCACAGACGCCCCTCAGCAGGACTGCCTGCTACGCTCAGCCAGGAGACCGCCACGCCACGCGGTGGCGCTCAACCATCAGGCAATAACAAAAACATCTAAACTAAACAATGAGGTCCCCCGAAACAGCGGGGAGCGAAGAAGAAAATATAAAACACTCATCATCATCATCATCATCATCATCGTTGTATCGGTGAGAACCCCATCTTCTCAAACACGATGGGAAATCAATGTAAAATGTAATTTCGGTTCATTTTAAAAAAAAAAGAACACCACCCAGTTTAGAAATTCAACCCTTTATCGCTCGGTTCTGGAAAAACACAAACAGGACTCTCCCACCGCCGAACGAAACCTGCCGAAGAGCCGAAACTCGAGTTCGGCCGCGTTGACACGTTTTAACGCCACTGAGACGCACAAATCACGTGCGTGTCAACGCTCTGAGCTCATCTGCATGACGCCGTCACGTCATTATCCGCCCGGCCCGCCGTCCTCGACCACGTGAATCGTTAAACTGAGTGGAATTCCCCTTTAAGGCCTCCAGAAACTACTCCTACAGGAAGTTCCATTCGTCATACAGGAAGCTGGGAGCGTTCCAGTTTCCGGTCAAACCAAGAACAAGAAAAAAAGAGAGAAGAAGAGAGAGATGGGGAGGTTCAAGGAAGAGGGGTATAGCAGAGGCTTCGCTAGGTCCTTAGCCACGTCTGGAGTAACAGCGTTAGCCGTGCTGGAGCAAATCTGCAGAAGCTTACGCCCCTTTCCCACTACATGGTACCAGCTCGACTGGCTCGACTGGACTGGACTGGACTGGACTGGACTCGCCTCTTGTCGTTTTCCATTACCGCAACAGAACCCCCTCAGTGTAGCTGGCCCGCACTGCTTTTGGTACCCCCGCTCCAGTGTTTCTGGAACCTCGACAAAGGCGGTACCAGAAAAGTGGTGGCAGTTACCAAAATGCCGGTGCTTCCCAGTAATGGAAAACGAAGAAGTCGAGTCGAGCCGAGCCGGTACCATGTGGCGGAAAGGGGGCGCTAGTGACTTAGTGCAAGCAGACAATGACCGTGTCTCCAGCTAGCTTCCTTTATGCAAATTTTGTCATTTTGAATAAAAACAGCCGATGGAAATGGCAAACATCAAATAAGATCCCCAGAGAATGAAACAGAAGTTTCATTCTCTGCTATCAGAGATGAGCACTTCACGAGGAGCACCGGTCTGCTGTCAGAGATGAGCACTTCACGAGGAGCACCGGTCTGCTGTCTAGACGAGAGCTTCACGAGGAGCACCGGTCTGCTATCAGAGACGAGGGCCTCACGAGGAGCACCGGTCTGCTATCAGAGACGAGGGCCTCACGAGGAGCACCGGTCTGCTATCAGAGACGAGGGCCTCACGAGGAGCACCGGTCTGCTATCAGAGACGAGGGCCTCACGAGGAGCACCGGTCTGCTATCAGAGATGAGCACTTCACGAGGAGCACCGGTCTGCTGTCTAGACGAGAGCTTCACGAGGAGCACCGGTCTGCTATCAGAGACGAGTGCTTCACGAGGAGCACCGGTCTGCTGTCAGAGACGAGGGCCTCACGAGGAGCACCGGTCTGCTATCAGGATCTCATGTCTCTGCTGCAGTGTGGGACTCAACCAGCACCACGGCGAGCCGCACCTCCTGTAGAGAAAAGCACCTGAAAATTCATTTCCCCCCTCTTTTTCTCCCCAACTGTACCCGGCCAATTACCCCACTCCTCTGAGCCGTCCCGGTCGCTGCTCCATCCCCTCTGCTGATCCGGGGAGGGCTGCAGACTACCACACGCCTCCTCCGATACGTGTGGAGTCACCAGCCGCTTCTTTTCACCTGACAGTGAGGAGTTTCGCCAGGGGGACGTAGCTAACGTGGGAGGATCACGCTACTCCCCCTCCCCCCCTGAAGAGGTGCCCGAACCAACCAGAGGAGGCGCTAGTGCAGGGACCAGGACACACACCCACGTTCGGCTTCCCACCCGCAGACACGGCCCGTCGCATCTGTAGGGACCGAGCCGGAGGCAACACGGGGATTCGAACCGCCGAGCCCCGCGTCGGTAGGCGGCGGAAGAGACCGCTACGCCGCTCGCCGTTTCACACCTTCGAGCGCCGGCTGTCGGAGGAGAAGGCGTTTTACAAAAGCCAGTTCTTCTCACGGGCCTCGGTTTGTGTTGCGGTGGTTCACGTTGGGACGGAGAAGAGACAGGAAGGGCGTGAGAAAAAAAAAAAGAAGTGTTGTCCATTATCTGCAGGGCGGGGACATCAGGACTGCTTATCTGACAGCAGTCCCGATGTCCCCGCCCCGCAGAGGTCAGACGAGGGGAGCGGGTCAGGACTGGAGCAGAATTCGGGGGAATTAGGCTGCCATGTGTCCCGTAGGCGCCACAAGTAAGGACAGACGGAGCACCAGGCCTCACGACTGAAGCTCCGTCGAAGACCCCCCCCCAGACCAGGGCCCTCACAACGTACTGGATGTGGACCAGCGGAGTCACGTGGACAACGGGTGGCGGCTGAAACGGGCATCAAACGTTATTCCAGGACACGCCCCCATCGTGCCAGTGGTAAGTACGACTTGTACAACTTATTTAATAATAGTAAGCTCACAACTCCTCCTCGGCGCCCTCGCCCCACTTCCAGAGCCAGACTCCATGTGGCCACGCTGAAGTTCACCAGCCCGGGGACACACCAGACTCATCATGTGACATCAGGCGGCGGCTCTGATCAGAAAATGAGATTATTGTGTTGCTGTGAGATGAGATTATCGTTTATTATGTGTGTACCGAAATGTAAGTCACCGCTCAAATTCAATCTGGCACCTCCTGCGTCACAAGGGGCCCTGTGTTCAGTCCGATACGAGGGGAGAGAGAGTGTGTGTGTGTGTGAGACCTTGTGTGTCTGCGTGATTGTGACTATGTGTATGTGTCTGTGTTTGTAATTGTGTGTGTCTGTATTTGCGACTGTGTGTGTGTGTGTTTGTGACTGTGTGTGTCTATGTGTGTGTCTGTGATGACTGTGACTGTGTGTGTGTGTTTGTGACTGTGTGTGTCTATGTGTGTGTCTGTGATGACTGTGACTGTGTGTGTCTGTGTGATTGTAACTATGTTTATGTGTCTGTGACTATGTTTATGTGTGTCTGACTGTGTGTGTGTCAGTGATTGTAACTGTGTATGGGTGTGTGTCTTTCTGTGTGTCTGTGACTGTGTGTGTGTATTTGACTGCGCGTGTGTGTGTTTGTGACTGTCTGCGTGTGTATTTGATTGTGTGTGTTTATGACTGTGTGTATGTGCGTTTGTGACTGTGTGTGTGTTTGTGACTGTGTCTCTGTGTGTTTGACTGTGTGTGTCTGTATTTGCGACTGTGTGTGTGTTTGTTTGTGACTATGTGTCAGTGTGTATTTGACTATGTGTGTGTGTGTGTGTGTGTGTGTGTGTTGAGGGTGTGGTCGTCTTCCTCTTGTCTCTTGTACTACTGAGGGTGGGGTCATCTTCCTCGTGTCTCTTGTACTACTGAGGGTGGGGTCGTCTTCCTCGTGTCTCTTGTACTACTGAGGGTGGGGTCGTCTTCCTCGTGTCTCTTGTACTACTGAGGGTGGGGTCGTCTTCCTCATGTCTCTTGTACTACTGAGGGTGTGGTCGTCTTCCTCGTGTCTCTTGTACTACTGAGGGTGGGGTCGTCTTCCTCGTGTCTCTTGTACTACTGAGGATGGGGTCGTCTTCCTCATGTCTCTTGTACTACTGAGGGTGGGGTCGTCTTCCTCGTGTCTCTTGTACTACTGAGGGTGGAGTCATCTTCCTCGTGTCTCTTGTAATAATGAGGGTGGGGTCGTCTTCCTCGTGTCTCTTGTACTACTGAGGGTGGAGTCATCTTCCTCGTGTCTCTTGTAATAATGAGGGTGGGGTCGTCTTCCTCGTGTCTCTTGTACTACTGAGGGTGTGGTCGTCTTCCTCGTGTCTCTTGTAATAATGAGGGTGGGGTCGTCTTCCTCGTGTCTCTTGTACTACTGAGGGTGGGGTCGTCTTCCTCGTGTCTCTTGTAATAATGAGGGTGGGGTCGTCTTCCTCGTGTCTCTTGTACTACTGAGGGTGGGGTCGTCTTCCTCGTGTCTCTTGTACTACTGAGGGTGGGGTCGTCTTCCTCGTGTCTCTTGTGCTACTGAGGGTGGGGTCGTCTTCCTCGTGTCTCTTGTACTACTGAGGGTGTGGTCATCTTCCTCATGTCTCTTGTAATAATGAGGGTGTGGTCATCTTCCTCGTGTCTCTTGTACTACTGAGGGTGGGGTCGTCTTCCTCGTGTCTCTTGTACTACTGAGGATGGGGTCATCTTCCTCGTGTCTCTTGTACTACTGAGGGTGGGGTCGTCTTCCTCGTGTCTCTTGTACTACTGAGGGTGGGGTCGTCTTCCTCGTGTCTCTTGTACTACTGAGGGTGGGGTCGTCTTCCTCGTGTCTCTTGTAATAATAAGGGTGTGGTCGTCTTCCTCGTGTCTCTTGTACTACTGAGGGTGGGGTCGTCTTCCTCGTGTCTCTTGTAATAATGAGGGTGGGGTCGTCTTCCTCGTGTCTCTTGTACTACTGAGGGTGTGGTCATCTTCCTCGTGTCTCTTGTACTACTGAGGGTGTGGTCATCTTCCTCGTGTCTCTTGTACTACTGAGGGTGGGGTCGTCTTCCTCGTGTCTCTTGTAATAATAAGGGTGTGGTCGTCTTCCTCGTGTCTCTTGTAATAATGAGGGTGGGGTCGTCTTCCTCGTGTCTCTTGTACTACTGAGGGTGGGGTCGTCTTCCTCGTGTCTCTTGTACTACTGAGGGTGGGGTCATCTTCCTCGTGTCTCTTGTACTACTGAGGGTGGGGTCGTCTTCCTCGTGTCTCTTGTACTACTGAGGGTGGGGTCGTCTTCCTCGTGTCTCTTGTACTACTGAGGGTGGGGTCGTCTTCCTCGTGTCTCTTGTACTACTGAGGGTGGGGTCGTCTTCCTCGTGTCTCTTGTAATAATAAGGGTGTGGTCGTCTTCCTCGTGTCTCTTGTAATAATGAGGGTGGGGTCGTCTTCCTCGTGTCTCTTGTAATAATGAGGGTGTGGTCGTCTTCCTCGTGTCTCTTGTAATAATGAGGGTGTGGTCGTCTTCCTCGTGTCTCTTGTACTACTGAGGGTGGGGTCGTCTTCCTCGTGTCTCTTGTAATAATGAGGGTGGGGTCGTCTTCCTCGTGTCTCTTGTAATAATGAGGGTGGGGTCGTCTTCCTCGTGTCTCTTGTAATAATGAGGGTGTGGTCGTCTTCCTCGTGTCTCTTGAAAACCGTAACAGCTTTGACACAGTGGACGTCTGCGTCCAGGGTTCGTGGCATGAAGGGACATCGGGGGACAGCGAGGGAAACGAGTCCAGGACACTGTGGTTCCGTCCCTGCTGACCGTGTTTCATGTTAACTGGGAATGTTTCGGACCAGGCTATCAAGTACTGAAGTACTGAAGTACTACACCCCCAATGTCTGGCCAAATAAACTGAAGTACTACACCCCCAATGTCTGGCCAAATAAACTGAAGTACTACACCCCCAATGTCTGGCCAAATAAACTAAAGTACTGAAGTACTACACCCCCAATGTCTGGCCAAATAAACTGAAGTACTACACCCCCAATGTCTGGCCAAATAAACTGAAGTACTGAAGTACTACAACCCCATGTCTGGCCAAATAAACTGAAGTACTACACCCCCAATGTCTGGCCAAATAAACTGAAGTACTGAAGTACTACAACCCCATGTCTGGCCAAATAAACTGAAGTACTTAAGTACTATGCCCAATGTCTGGCCAAATAAACTGAAGTACTGAAGTACTACACCCAATGTCTGGCCAATAAGCTGAAGTACTGAAGTACTACACCCAATGTCTGGCCAAATAAACTGAAGTACTGAAGTACTACACCCAATGTCTGGCCAAATAAACTGAAGTACTGAAGTACTACACCCAATGTCTGGCCAAATAAACTGAAGTACTGAAGTACTACACCCAATGTCTGGCCAAATAAAACTGAAGTACTGAAGTACTACACCCAATGTCTGGCCAGGAGGCACATGAAGCTGTGGACAGGAAAAAAAACAAAACGCTTCTACGTCCAAGATTTCCATTGTGTCAGTTGAACTGGGAGCTCATGGTCCATTTACATGATGAAGCAACATGACCCCCATCATCCATCCATCCATCATCCATCCATCCATCCATCCATCCATCCATCCATCCATCATCCATCCATCCATCCATCCATCCATCCATCCATCCGAACCGTTTATCCTGCTCTCAGGGTCGCGGGGATGCTGGATTCTATCCCAGCAGCATATCCCAGCAGCCTATCCCAGCAGCATATCCCAGCAGCCTATCCCAACGGGCGGGGAGACACCCTGGACAGGCCGCCAGGCCATCACACCCACACACCTAGGGACAATTTAGTACGGCGATCCACCTGACCTACATGTCTTTGGACTGTGGGAGGAAACCCACAGGGACAACATGCAAACTCCACACAGAGGACGACCCCCAAGGTTGGACTACCCTGGGGCTCGAACCCAGGACCTTCTTGCTGTGAGGCGACCGCGCTAACCACTGAGCCACCGTGCTGCTGACCCTCAAAATGTTAAATCTTATTTTTGTGAAACCTCAAAATAATTATTTTTTCAAAAATTCAGTCGTTAATCCAGAGAGGATGTTGACTGACTGGTTCCTGAAATGCTGACGGTCTGGAGGTCTGCGCCATTCAGCCCAACAAGATCTACGACTACACAAACGTCACAACCCGCAGTTTGATGTGCAGTATAAATACACAAGTGTGCCACCAGAAGCTCATACTAGTGTGTGTACATGAACGATACTGTGTGTGTGTGTTTGTTTAGACTGGAAGGTGGAAGCAGAATTTATCAGGTTTGTAAAGATCAATTTCACCAACTCGGCCCTGTGATGGCCTGGCGGCCTGTCCTGGGTGTCTCCCCGCCTGCCGCCCAGTGGCTGCTGGGATAGGCTCCAGCATCCCCGCCACCCTGAGAGCAGGATAAGCCGTTTGGGTGACGGATGGATGGAATTTCACCAACTCCGCCTCAAAAGCAAATCATTTTCTTCTTACTGGGGTAATGAACACCGCCAGGTGACGGTCGCCAACAGCACGCCGAATTTACTGTCAGCAGCGACACCAACCTCAAAACCCCTCAAATACCACCCTCAAAAACCCCTCAAACACCACCCTCAAGACATGTGGTCAACTGGCTGACCAGCTAACCGAGAAGCTAGCGAACTAGCAGAGTCCCTGCAGTAAGCTGAGAAATGCCCCACAAGTGGCCACTGGGGGGCAGTGTGGCTCACTGGTCCGACTCAACCTGGTCCACACAGATGTTGATCCATTTTAATGGTCACTCACTTATAAAAACAGGATGGTATTTAATGAAGACTCATGTTATTTGTTCCCGCCCGTTTCCATCCTGGCGTGACCTCACGAGGAGAAGGGAGACGTGGTGAGAACGATGAGAAACGCTGCAGGGTGTCCAGACCTAGAACCGCCACCTCGATTAGAACGTGAGAAATCGACACGAAAGAGGAACTTAGTCAAGCCGTACCACACCCTTCTTATCGCTGCAATCTGCACTCAAACCACAGTGTGAAGCGAAACTGGGACAGGTGGAACCAAAGTAACCCCCCCCCGAGGAACTGAATTCGTACCCGTGGTCTCTGGAACGCCAGCCTTATTAAATCAACCTTCAGCTGAATTGCAAAAGCACTTGTGTGGGTGCAGTCATGTGTAATGTGTCATACGTCTGTCAGAACACACATCTGCAGCTTTTCCACAGACTCCGCTGCGGGTCAGAAACCTCAGACCCTAAAGAGGTGATCTTATCACATAGCTCGGTCAACTTTAAATAGCTGTGGAGGAACTCGGGCATTCTGGGAGAACGTGGTTCCTGGACACGCCGGCTGTTCCGTAACCGTGATCTCATCCACTGGCAGCGTCTTTAAGGCATCTTAGCGTCCAGACGTCAGTATTTCTGGATCGGCGTCCTCTTTACCAACAAACTACTACATACTGGTTAGTGAGCGGCGTTGTTCACACGTGTTAGCTACGTTACGGCCACATGCATCTACAATGGGAGTATAGCTTGGAGCCCGCCGGGCCGACCTGACACCACCCGCCCCGGGTCGCCACCGCTCAAGGCACTGTATAAACGAGCGTGTCACTCGTCCTCTGTCCCGCCCAATCATTCCCTCCCTTGATACACCCCCCCCCCCCACAACACCACCACCACCACCACACCCCTCCCTCCCATCGCTGTTCTTCTGTTCCCATGTCCCATGTTCCCTCAGTAAAACCTCTCTCCTCTTTTTTCGTCTCCTGGTCTTCTTTCTTCCCTCCGGACCGCGGTCCCTATAGCAGGAGGCAATGCTTCTTGGGTTTGCTCTCGGGCGTCTCCAGAGCCGCCAGGATGGCCTCGTCGAACACGTTTTTCAGCCCCCGCTGATGGAGAGAGAGAGACAAAGTGAGACAGAAAGAGACAGAGAATGTTAGAGAGAGAGAGACAGAGAGAGAATGTTAGACAGAGACAAATATTAGAGAGCGGGAGACAGACAGAGAGAAAGTTAGAGAGAGCGACAAAGACAGCAAGAGAGCGAGAGAATGTTAGAGAGAGAGCGAGCAAGCGAGAGAGGACAGCGGGGGTAGAGAGGCAGATAAAGAAAGACAGGGACACAAACACTGACCGTCAGAATGTTGGGGACACCTCGCCTTTTTAAAATGTTCTGTGTACCCTTTCATTTTTATTTCCAGCTTTACTCTTAAATAAACAGGGTTCCCATGCTTTCCCGGAAAACATTCTCCAGGACTTTTTCCCTGTGTTCATCTTGGACATGCATGGCCCAGAGGAGGTCACATCATTCAGCATCAACTATCAGTGGAAGTCTCAACAGCCTCTAAATGGACGGTGTCCCTGAACACACCACCATAGCTTCACACGCTGATGTCACGTCTCAACACATAGAAATCTGCGGTCTGTTAGAATCTGTCTGCTTTGTGTCTGTTCTGCATGCGATGTGAAACTGACATCAGTGTGACGTGTGTAGTCGTGATCAAAATCGGCCGTATTCAAAAAATGATCGAAAAATAATTTTTTGGGAAATTCATCCGATTCTGGTTCAACCGATCTCATCTCATCTCGTCTTCAGCCGCTTCTCCGGGGTGGGGTGGCGGTGGCAGCGAGCTAAGTAGGGCACTCCAGACGTCCATCTCCCCAGCAACGCCCTCCAGCTCCTCCTGGGGGATCCCAAGGCGTTCCCAGGCCAGATTGGACTCGAAGTCCCTCCAGCAGGTTCTGGGTCTACCCCGGGGTCTCCTCCCAGTTGGCTGTGCCCAGAAAACCTCCAAAGGAAGGCGCCCAGGAGGCATCCTAATAAGATGCCTGAACCACCTCAACTGGCTCCTTTCGACGCGAAGGAGCAGCGGCTCTACTCTGAGCTCCCTCCAGATGTGCGAGCTCCTCACCCTATCTCTAAGGCTGAGCCCAGACACCCTACGGAGGAAACTCATTTCAGCCGCTTGTATCCACGATCTCACCCTTTCAACCGACTCATCCCCTAAAACGGTCAATGACTGTTGAGTGCATTGTAATTTCACCTGGAGATTAAAGCGACATTGTGTGATTTTTTGTATTAATTTATTAAGATCTGGAGTGTGTACACAACATATTGAAACCTATGGTGCGTCAATACACCACTAAATTCTACTACCCCCTCAAATGGTCTGGTGAGACAAGCAGGGGCAGTACTGCCGCAATACCAGTGAATGATTAGTCACGCTGGACAGAGACACTGCGGTACACGTTAGGGCAGTTACCCACCATCCCCTCACCTGTGTGAGAGCGGAGCACTCCACGTATTTGACGGCCCTGAGGTCCCGCGCCAGCTTGTCCCCGCTCTCCGGGCTGATGGGCCTCTGTTTGTTCTTGGTTAGCTTCTCCACCGTGGTGCCGTCATCTCTCAGGTCCACCTGGGTCCCCACCAGCAGGAAGGGGGTCCGAGGACAGTGGTGCGAGATCTCTGGCACCCACTGCTTGGACAGGGAGAGAGGGAGAGAGGAAAATGAAGGTATAATAAGGAACTGTATAAATAGTTAATGAACTTGATTGGTCCCCATGGAGGAAGCAGTCACCACTGCAGCGAAGAAGAGGAAGTAAAGACAAAATGTAACGTTTCAAAACACAATACACAAGATTAAAAACTACTTAAGAAGAGATAAAGATTTATATTAGATTAGAAATATATTAGGATGAGCATCTTCTTCATGGGCGGCACGGTGGCACAGTGGTTAGCGTGGTCGCCTCACGGCAAGAAGGTTCTGGGTTCAGGCCCCAGGGTAGTCCAATGTTGGGGGTCGTCCCGGGTCGTCCTCTGTGTGGAGTCTGCATGTTCTCCCCGCGTCTGTGTGGGTTTCCTCCGGGGGCTCCGGTTTCCTCCCACAGTCCAAAGACATGTAGGTCAGGTGGATCGGCCGTACTAAATTGTCCCTATGTGTGTGTGTCGCCCTGTGATGGCCTGGCGGCCTGTCCAGGGTGTCTCCCCGCCCTGCTGCCCAATGACTGCTGGGATAGGCTCCAGCATCCCCATAACCCTGAGAGCAGGGTAAGCGGTTTGCATAATGGTTGGATCTTCTTCATGCTAAAAGAGAATTTCTCCTTGCTAGAAGGTTTTGCTCCAACAGTGGCTACCCAACATTTGCAGTTTACAAAGAAAAATTCAGAGTCCAGAGTCAGCGGATGTCTGTAGGCCTGGTGGACGGGCGCTGTTGGATATTCACATCAGCGGGTTTACGGAGCCGTGTGAGCTATCTGTGAACGTGCATCTAGAAGGATGAGAGGAACGCATGCGGACACACACCTTTTCCTTGACATTCTCAAAAGAGGAGGGCGACACGACGGAGAAGCAGACGAGGAAGACATCGGTCTGGGGATAGCTGAGCGGCCGCAGCCTGTCGTAGTCCTCCTGGCCTGCAGGGGGAGATGCACAGGATTAACAGCAAACACTGTGAACAACAAGGTAGCTACCGCCACAGCTACTACTACAACCACTACTCCTATTCCTACCATGACTACTACTACTACTACTACTACCAGATCTCTCTGACAACAGTGTCAGCGTTATGGAGGCTCTTCAGAAACGTACCTGCTGTGTCAAACAGTCCCAGAGTGTAAGGCTCACCACCTATCATCACTGTCACCGCATAGTTATCAAACACCTGGGAGGAGAGGGGGAGAGAGAGAGAGAGAGAGAGAGAGAGAGAGAAAGAGGCCAAAAATTAGCAATAAGCAAATTCTCATCATCTTCACGGCCCTATCCTGGACCAATTGTGTCTGTAGGGACGCCCGACCAAGCCGGGGGCAACATGGGGATTCGAACCGGCGATCCCCGTGTTGGTAGGCAACGGAATAGACCGCTACCCTACCCGGACGCCCCGATGTTTTTATCTAAAGTGCCTGAAGAGAGACCAAAGAAAATTTTCAGCTTTGGTTGGACAACAAACTTCTATTCTATATGAGCGACATATGCAAATGAGACCATCGGTGAGAAGATTAGCTATTGTTATATAATAACTCCAAACGCTTGTTCCCGGTTCGGATTCCCAACGGGATCTAGCAGAACCATTTACGGCACACAGATGGGATACCTCGCTACAGTCAGAGATGCGTTCCCCCATCTTTCCCTCTCCTCCTCCAGACGAACTGAGATCCTCGCAGCGAGAGGCGGCTGTGACGCAAAATGAAGTCGTTCTTCCATAAAGCACTACCACTCGTGTCCACAAGGGTGCGCAAAGTCAACAAAAACCCAAAACTCTTATAGCGGCTTTGTTACATGTTTTACGTTTATTTTTTGTACGTTGAATTCATTTTAATTACATTTTAATTTTAATTGCTTTTAAAGAGTTAATTTGAATTACATTTAATTACGGAAATTACGTTTTTTCTGCTGGTATGTTGCTGAATTTTGTCAGCTGAGCACCAGGTGAACGTAAAATGGAAATCAGTATGACACCGCCGCTGGCACCAGCTTTAACCAGCTTTAACCAGCTAAGCTCATTCACTGCATCCACCCGCTGTGATGTGCAACTCCGCCTGCTGTGATGTGCAACTCCGCCTGCTGTGATGTGCACCCGCCCGCTGTGATGTGGACCCGCCCGCTGTGATGTGCACCCGCCTGCAGTCACAGCAGTCTGCAGCCGCCTGTGTCTGAACAGGTTGGAGTTCGGCTGGGGACATGTAGCCCACAGCTCTGCTAATGCACTCCTTTATGTTGCCCGCAAGGCATGGCCGTTCATGAGACTTCCTCCACAGGGAGGTCAGGGGTCAGGATCTGCTACAGAACAGCGCCCCCTAGAGCTGGTGGTGGATCGGCATCCAGGGAAGAGGTACGTCAGCTGGCGGTGTGCAATACTGCAGTATTTTCCTTGACCGTCTTCCGGTGTTCCTGTATCAGGGCGACATTTGGATATTATCATCTCATGATACACAATTTTGTCTAAATTACTAATGAAAATCTGTCATTGAAAATTTCTCACAAAATGAGATGTGAAATATTTAAAGGAATATTATTTAAAAACTAGAATTGGTTTGATATTATACGTTACATTACCAAAAGGTAATATTTTGGCACATGTAAGCAGATATTGTGATATATCAACAGTGTGTAAAATTCCCTACAATTTCTACAACCTCCAGCATCAACGGCAACAAGGCAGGTGTTTGCCAGGATGAGGGGTCGAACTTGTGTCAGCATTGTGCTCTGTGACAAACTATTTTTCATTATTCAAATTATGTGAGGTTAATATTCCAATATGTCAATATTATTATTATTATTATTTTGATATACTTTATTAATCCCCGTGGGGAAATCCTTCTCTGCATTTAACCCATCGAGCAGCGGCAGCACCCAGGACCAACTCCAGTTCATCTTTCCATTGCCTTGCTCAGGGGCACAGACAGGAGTACTAACCCTAACATGCATGTCTATTTGATGGTGGGGGAAACCGGAGCACCCGGAGAAATCCACCGCAGACACGGGGAGAACATGCAAACTCCACACAGAAAGGACCTGGGACAGCCTGGGGTTCGAACCCAGGACCTTCTTGCTGGGAGGCGACAGCGCTAATCACTGTGCCACTCACTGTGCTGTCAGTCACGGTTATCATTACAACAACGGCACTACACTCCTGCGACGGGGATTCTCACCAGCAGTCAAAGATGACAGGTGAGACGGTCCTGTCAGGACAGCAAAGCTTAACGTCACTTCAGTTTGTCTTTCTTGCTCTCAACAAGAGGCAGACACTGACTTCACTCTTCTTCACGCTGAAGGAAAACAGCCTGCATTGTCTTATCTAACTTGTATACGCGCACACACACACACGCACACGCACACACACACACACACAACTCCACAGTGGCCAGTGCAGAGACAGCAGTGGTAGTGACAGTGGATGTGCAGGGGTGAGGGGAGGGTGTTGTCTCTGGAGAGCATCATGCAGCCAGGCCTCCTCCCTCCCCGCTGCATCCTGCTCACAACACAACACAACACAACACAATACAACACAACACACTGACTGACTGACTGACTGACTGACTGACTGACTGACTGCAGAGGGGATGACTGTGGTACAGACTGTTGTATTAAGTCAAAATCTGTGCTGAGCTGGGGCGAATGACCACAGAAAATCACATTTTCTGAGAGAGACAGAGAGAGGGGAGAGAAAAGAGAGACAGGAGAGAGAGAGAGAAAGGGAGGGAGGAGAGAGAGAGGGAGTGAGAGAGCGACATAAGAGAGAGAGAGAGAAAGAGAGGAGAGAGGGAGAGAGAAACAGGAGATAGAAAGAGGGAGAGAAAGAGAGGGAGGGAGAGAGAGAGGAGAGAGTGGAGAGAGGAAGAGAGAGACAGGAGATAGAAAGAGGGAGAGAAAGAGAGGGAGGGAGAGAGAGAGGAGAGAGGGAGAGAGAGACAGGAAATAGAAAGAGGGAGTGAAAGAGAGGAGAGAGGGAGAGAGTGACAGATAGCGAGAGCGAGAGAGAGAGAGGGAACGAGAGGCAGAGAGAGAGGGAGAGACAGGAGAGAGAAAGCGAGAGAGGGAGGGAGAGAGAGAGGAGAGGGAGAGAGCGACAGATAGCGAGAGAGCGAGAGAGAGAGAGGGAAAGAGAGAGGCAGAGACAGAGAGAGGGAGAGGGAGAGAGGGAATGAGAGAGCGACAGAGAGACAGAGGAGAGAGAGGGGGAGAGAGAGAGAGGGAGAGAGGAGAGAAAGAGATGGTTTTAGAAGGTCATTTATCACACCACTGCAAGGAGTGAACAAAACACCACCCACTCAAAATCAACACTTAAAGAAAGAGAGCAAGAGAATGACAGACAGACGGACAGACAGACGGGCAGACAGACAGAGAACGAGAGAGAGATTTGATTCCAAGAGGCCCTTCACTGCACCACTATAACGGATAAACAAAACCTCAGCCAATCAAAATCGGGTGAGAGAGAGAGAAAAAGCAAGAGAGGAAGAGGCGAGGGGTGGAGACAAGAGAAGAGAAGAGAAGAGAAGGATGGCGAGAGACAGAGACATGGAGACAGGGTTCGGGGGCTGACAGCCGGCAGCAGGGCTCATCAGCGTGAAAGCTGCACATCAGCGGGGAGGTTCGAGGCCGGCCGTCTCTCTGCCAGCTGGACCGGCGGCCTCGTCAGCAGTCAGCTGTTTTCTGACAGGCGAGCGGACGGTCACACTTGGCACCAGCCGTGCAGCTGAGCTGACGGTTTGGACCGTGCATGGTACGACAGCACAGACCCTATGAACACACTCGCACCGACACACACACACACACATTCCTCCTATTAGCAAGTATCAATAGTTCAGATAAGAGGACATTTGTTCTGGCCTGCAGGGAGCGCCAGAGGGGTCGGGGCCGTGACAGGATGCTGTGCATCTTTAAGTTTGTGCTCAACTATGTTTGGCAGCCATTTTATTTTCGCTCCTCCCCCCAATTTCCCCCCTTTGTCCCCCCAATTATATCTGGCCAATTACCCTGCTCTTATTAAGATGACCCGGTCGCTGCTCCGCCCCCTCTCTGCCGATCCAGGGGGGTGGGGGGGGGCCCGACCAGAGTGATCAGGACACATACCCACATCCGGCTTCCCCACCCGCAGACACGGCTGTCTGTAGGGACGCCCGACCAAACCGGAGGTAACGCAGGGATTCGAACCAGCGATCCCCGTGTTGGCAGGCGACGGAACAGACCGCTACACGACCCAGACGCCCCTAATTGTGAAATCTGACCAGGGTGCTGCTATTGTGGCAAGTTATACAAATGGACTTTGAAGACCGGATGTGTAAACCCCGCACACTGCTAGATAACCCACACCGAGTCCCAGACGTGGTTTACGTTTACATCGAGTCATTCGGCAGAAACTTTTCTCCAGAGAGTCAGAAACCAGCAGACAGACACGAGTGTAGGCAACTGGCATAACAGAGCGATACACAGTAAAGGTATTATAGTGAAGAGTACTAGATCGGATGGTCAGGATTCACCCGTTAAGGAGCAAATCTGCCAAACTCTCGTCTGTTGTGTTGTCAGCCCGGTCCAAAGGGCTGGCAACACAACACAGTACCTCCCAATAATATTTTTTCTTTCCTGGATTTTCCGCTTCCGGTGCTGGAAGATGGCGGCGCAAATTCACGTTTGCGGCGGCCTCGCCCAGAACCGATATGGGAAGATGGTGGCGCAATTTCTCGTTTGCTGCGGCCTCACCCAGTACCGTCCATGCAGTGTCTTTGTCCACGTCTAAGTTTGTCTTCGTCTGATGGCTGGGAGAGCTGGGGCTGGATCGGCTGGGAGAGCTTGGTCCGCTGCGTCCTGTGGGCCCAGGGGCCACGGCCCTGCCTGGAGCTGCGCCCGAAGAGGAAACACCGAGGGCGGTGACAGGATGCGGAAGCGGGGCAGGCAAAGCTAACTGCTAGCCCATGCAGACCAGCAGTTCCGATAACACCGAGGGCGGTCTGACAGGACGTGGAAGCGAGGCAGGCTAAGCTAACTGCTAGCCCATGCAGACCAGCAGTTCCGATAACACCGAGGGCGGTCTGACAGGACGTGGAAGCGAGGCAGACTAAGCTAACTGCTAGCCCATGCAGACCAGCAGTTCCGATAACACCGAGGGCGGTCTGACAGGACGTGGAAGCGAGGCAGGCTAAGCTAACCGCTAGCCCATGCAGACCAGCAGTTCCGATAACACCGAGGGCGGTCTGACAGGACGTGGAAGCGAGGCAGACTAAGCTAACTGCTAGCCCATGCAGACCAGCAGTTCCGATAACACCGAGGGCGGTCTGACAGGACGTGGAAGCGAGGCAGGCTAAGCTAACTGCTAGCCCATGCAGACCAGCAGTTCCGATAACACCGAGGGTGGTCTGACAGGACGTGGAAGCGAGGCAGGCTAAGCTAACTGCTAGCCCATGCAGACCAGCAGTTCCGATAACACCGAGGGCGGTCTGACAGGACGTGGAAGCGGGGCAGGCTAAGCTAACTGCTAGCCCATGCAGACCGGCAGTTCCAACAGTCATCCTGGCTGGCGTTCGTTCTCCTGGACAGTGATTTTTTGTTTAGTTTAGATATACGTATGTGTGTTAGTTTGGATATCTGTGTTCTTGTAGCTGGGATATGTGTATTTGTCTTTGTGTTGCACTGCTGTGGGCTGGGGGAAACCGTGCTTTGTTTCATTTCATGTGCACAAGTGCGTGAAATGAAACGACAAAGTGTTTCTGACTCTGACAGATCACCGTTCAGGGGTTTACACAGAGGATGGACCCACATGATAAAAGAAACAAAGGGACTTTGCTCACCGTGGGGACGTACTCGGAGGGGAACTTGTTGGTGGTGTAGGAGATAAGGAGGCAGGTCTTCCCCACCGCTCCATCACCCACCACCACGCACTTTATGGTCTGCATCTGAGGAGGACAAGAGAGGGCCGGGGAGAGGAGGAGAGAGAGAGAGAAGGGTGAGGATGGGTTCAAACCTAAGCCTTGGCAAACAAGTGGAAGGTCGGATGTCACGTGCCAGGCTGTAGCTCCTACAACCGTCGAGACTCAAGAGGAAAAAAACTTTTCACCAGTTTCCAACTGAACCGGCGAAGCTTCGCCAAAGGAATGGACTTAAAAATCACGATGGGTATCAAGCCACATTTTAAAGGTGATCGTCGCTCTTGCATCTACGATAGCCAAGTAGCCACAATGTTAGCCCGCACCTCTTCTCAGGTATGCTGCAGCTGCCAATCAAATATTTTCAGATATTTCTACTTACGACAGATGACGTCGGAAAACCCCAGCGTTTATAGTAGCACTTCCAGCCTGGCACATACGTAACAATAAGACATCAGACTCTCTGCTTTCTGGTCACGACTCTTGCAGCTTCCTATGTTCCTATGAGCAAAATGGCCACTGCCGTAAAATGTGAAAATTGCAATAATCCGAAGAAAATTTACAACAAAATGCATTTATGTGAAAGCCCGTGTGTTTGAGACTCTTAAAACACGAGTATGTGGGGGCGTCCGGGTAGCATAGTGGTCTATTCCGTTGCCTACCAACACGAGGATCGCCGGTTCGAATCCCCGTGTTACCTCCGGCTTGGTTGGGCGTCCCTACAGACACAATTGGCCGTGTCTGCGGGTGGTATGTGTCCTGGTTGCTGCACTAGTGCCTCCTCTGGTCGGTCGGGGCGCCTGTTCAGGAAGGAGGGGGAACTGGGGGGAATAGTGTGATCCTCCCACGTGCTACGTCCCCCTGGTGAAACTCCTCACTTGTCAGCCTGACAGCGTCAGGTGATAAGAAGCGGCTGGTGACTCCACGTGTATCGGAGGAGGCACGTGGTAGTCCGCAGCCCTCCCCAGCTCGGCAGAGGGGGTGGAGCAGTGACCGGGACAGCCCGAAAGAGTGGGGTGAATGGCCAGATACAATTTGGGAGAAAGTCTGCGGTGGTGTAGCGGTCTGAGCATCGGCTTTGTGGCGATGCAGTTGCCCACTGGGGACCGGCGTTCGCGCCTCGGTCTCGTCAGATCCGACTATGGCCGGACTCGATGAAGCAGCGATGATTGGCAGCGCTGTCTTCGGGAAGGGGGCGAATGCGTCTCTGTGTGTGTGGGGGGGAGAAGCAGTGGTTCGGCCTGGATTCGCCTTGTCACGGAAGTGGCGAGGCGTCTCCTTCGAGACTGCTGGCCGGAGAGATGCAGCTGGTGAACGCATGCAGTACGAGGGTGGTGTTTGAGCTAAAACAGGGATCGATTGGCCACTAAATTGGGAGAAAAAGGGAAAAAATCAGAAATATATATACACTACCGTTCAAAAGTTTGGGATCACCCAAACAATTTCGTGTTTTCCATGAACAGTCACACTTATTCACCACCATATGTTGTGAAATGAATAGAAAATAGAGTCAAGACATTGACAAGGTAAGAAATAATGATTTGTATTTGAAATAAGATTTTTTTTACATCAAACTTTGCTTTCGTCAAAGAATCCTCCATTTGCAGCAATTACAGCATTGCAGACCTTTGGCATTCTAGCTGTTAATTTGTTGAGGTAATCTGGAGAAATTGCACCCCACGCTTCCAGAAGCAGCTCCCACAAGTTGGATTGGTTGGATGGGCACTTCTTTGAGCAGATTGAGTTTCTGGAGCATCACATTTGTGGGGTCAATTAAACGCTCAAAATGGCCAGAAAAAGAGAACTTTCATCTGAAACTCGACAGTCTATTCTTGTTCTTAGAAATGAAGGCTATTCCATGCGAGAAATTGCTAAGAAATTGAAGATTTCCTACACCGGTGTGTACTACTCCCTTCAGAGGACAGCACAAACAGGCTCTAACAGGTACTATTTAATGAAGATGCCAGTTGGGGACCTGTGAGGCGTCTGTTTCTCAAACTAGAGACTCTAATGTACTTATCTTCTTGCTCAGTTGTGCAACGCGGCCTCGCACTTCTTTTTCTATTCTGGTTAGAGCCTGTTTGTGCTGTCCTCTGAAGGGAGTAGTACACACCGGTGTAGGAAATCTTCAATTTCTTAGCAATTTCTCGCATGGAATAGCCTTCATTTCTAAGAACAAGAATAGACTGTCGAGTTTCAGATGAAAGTTCTCTTTTTCTGGCCATTTTGAGCGTTTAATTGACTCCACAAATGTGATGCTCCAGAAACTCAATCTGCTCAAAGAAGTGCCCATCCAACCAATCCAACTTGTGGGAGCTGCTTCTGGAAGCGTGGGGTGCAATTTCTCCAGATTACCTCAACAAATTAACAGCTAGAATGCCAAAGGTCTGCAATGCTGTAATTGCTGCAAATGGAGGATTCTTTGACGAAAGCAAAGTTTGATGTAAAAAAAATCTTATTTCAAATACAAATCATTATTTCTAACCTTGTCAATGTCTTGACTCTATTTTCTATTCATTTCACAACATATGGTGGTGAATAAGTGTGACTTTTCATGGAAAACACAAAATTGTTTGGGTGATCCCAAACTTTTGAACGGTAGTGTATATATATATATATATATATATATATATATATAATTTTTTTAAAAAAACAATTGGGGAGAAAAAGTGCACCCCCCCCCAAACGTATGCTTCCCACACAAATCAAACATTCAGAGCTGTGGATCTGGGGTGGGGGTGGGGGGGGAATCATTACCTCCAACCTCTTTGCAGCATCCGGTCATTGTACTTAAACACAACGGTTCAGGTGGAACGCTGCGATAGTTAACCTGTCACGGCTTAGTGTCGCAATTTTGCACGGAATTGATTTTTCCCTCCACTACACCAGACACAAGACGAAGCCCACCCTTGTGTGACTCACACTTTATGGCCAAAAGCACGCGGACGCCCCTCCTAATTAAAGGATTTGGCCATTTTCAGCCACATTCATTGCTCCCAGTTGCATTAAATCAAGCACACAGCCACGCAATCTCTACAGACAGACGGTGGCAGAAGAACGGGTCGTCCCGAAGAGCTCAGTCAAGTCAATTTCATTCGTATAACCCAATATCACAAATTTGCCTCAAGGGGCTTTACAGCAACACAACATCCTGTCCTTAGACCCTCACATCAGATAAGGAACAACTCCCTAAAAAAAACCTTTAACAGGGAGAAAACAACAGGAAGAAACCTCAGGGAGAGCAACAGAGGAGGATCTCTCTCCCAAGATGCACCACGTGCAACGGCTGCTGTGTTTACACAAGTGACTTTCAACGTGCCACCGTCATAGGATGCCACCTTTCCGACAAGTCGGTTGGTCAAATTTCTGCCTCGCCGGATCTGCCCCGGTCAACTGTAAGTCTGTTATTGTGAAACGGAAACGTCTCGGAGCAACAACAGCTCAGCCGTGAAGCGGTAGGACACACGAGACCGCAGAACGGGACCGCCGAGTGCTGAAGCGTAGCACGTAAAAATAGTCGGTCCTCGGTTGTGGCGCTCGCTGCCGAGCTCCAAACCGCCTCTGGAAGCAACGTCAGCACAAAAACTGTTTGCCGAGTTTAATGTGGAGGAACTTGACCGGCCTGCAGAACCCCCGACCTCAACCCCATCCGACACCTTTGGCATGAACCGGACCTCCCGACTGTGAGCCAGGCCTTCTGCCTGACCTCACTAATGCACTTGTGGCTGAGTGGGAGCGAATCCCTGCAGCGGTGGTGGGAAGCCTTTCCGGAAGAGTGGAAGCTGTTACAGCAGCAAAAGGGGGGGGCCCCAACTCCATATTAATGCCCGCGGTTTTGGAACGAGACGTTCAACGGGCACATATGGACGTGAGGTCCAGGCGTCCACATACTTTTGACAATGTCGTGCATGTCCTAGCCAGGTTGCTGGCTCTTCGTTCACGCTATGTGACCTAGCTTGGCCTGAGCCAGCGTTCTGCCGGTGCTAAAAAACCAAACAAGTGTTGGGAGGGATGGAATCCCACCAGCCTCCACAGCCAGACGGGGTGTCGGACAATGGGCTGACGCAGTGTGGACAGAGGAGGCTTGTGTAAGGCAGTGTTTACAACATACTAGCTAACCCCTCGTGACTGACCCAGACGATGAGCAATACACATAACCGGGCTATCAGTCAATTAAGGGGGACAATGGTGAAAGGGGTCCTGGGCTGCAACTTCATGACCGGGCGTTTGTTTTTAACCACTCGGTCGTGATTTGGAACGACGCTAAGTGGACGAGATGCTAAATGGCAACAGCAGAAGCTGTGTTAGACTGGAGTCAGTAGAGTCCGGTGCATTGTCAGTCATTCTGTTTACACCTGCCAGAGGAGGTGATATGATAGTGAAGCCCTTAAGGGGCTCCACTGTTAAGACTATACAACAACCAAAAATATATATGACTTGACTCCTAAAAGATATTGTAGCGAATTCGGGGGACAACGCAACCACAGGAACTGCCGCGGCCGGGACGCGAACCCGTATCGCCCGCACCGCAGGAGACGTCGCTAACCGCTCGACTTAAGGGTCAGACCCGCCAGTCAGCGGCCAGCGGGTCTTCTTATCCATGCACGTTACAGTACCATTCACATGATGTGTCTTTAGGACCATCTGAGTGGGCAGATCTGTGGAGAACGACCACCAGTAAAACCCACTTGGTGGAAAAAACTTCAGTTTCCAACCGTCTGCTTCGCTACCAGCATCAGCTTTGTCCAGTGGTCCGAGCCGCACCAGTGCAGCAAGAGGGCCCGCATTTTAACAGCTGGGCCAGCATTTTAACAGCCGGGCCCGCATTTTAACAAGCCGGGCCCGCACTCCAATAGGCCGGGCCAGCATTTTAACAAGCCGGGCCCGCACTTTAACAAGCCGGGCCAGCATTCTAACAGGCCGGGCCCGCACTTTAACAGGCCGGGCCCGCATCTTAACAAGCCGGGCCCGCATTTTAACAAGCCGGGCCCGCATTTTAACAGCCAGGCCCGCATTTTAACGAGCCGGGCCCGCAATTTAAGAGCCGGGCCCGCATTTTAACAGCCGGACCCGCATTTTAACAAGCCGGACCCGCATTTTAACAGGCCGGACCCGCATTTTAAGAGCCGGGCCAGCATTTTAAGAGCCGGGCCAGCATTTTAACAAGCCGGGCCCGCATTTTAACAGCCGGGCCCGCATTTTAACAGCCGGGCCCGCATTTTAACAAGCCGGGCCAGCATTTTAACAGCCGGACCCGCATTTTAACAAGCCGGGCCCGCATTTTAACAAGCCGGGCCAGCATTTTAACAGCCGGACCCGCATTTTAACAAGCCGGGCCCGCATTTTAACAGCCAGGCCCGCACTTTAACAAGCCGGGCCCGCATTTTAACAAGCCGGGCCCGCAGTTTAACAAGCCGGACCCGCATTTTAACAGCCGGGCCCGCATATTAACAAGCCGGGCCCGCATTTTAACAGCCGGGCCCGCATATTAACAAGCCGGACCCGCATTTTAACAGCCGGGCCCGCATATTAACAAGCCGGGCCCGCATTTTAACAAGCCGGACCCGCATTTTAACAGCCGGACCCGCATTTTAACAGCCGGACCCGCACTTTAACAGCCGGGCCCGCATTTTAAGAGCCAGGCCAGCATATTAACAAGCCGGGCCCGCATTTTAACAGGCCGGGCCCGCATTTTAACAGCCGGGCCCGCATTTTAAGAGCCAGGCCAGCATATTAACAAGCCGGGCCCGCATTTTAACAGGCCGGGCCCGCATTTTAACAGCCGGGCCCGCACTTTAACAAGCCGGGCCCGCACTTTAACAAGTCGGGCCCGCACTTTAACAGGCCGGGCCCGCATTTTAACAAGCCGAGCCCGCACTTTAACAAGCCGGGCCCGCACTTTAACAGGCCGGGCCCGCATTTTAACAAGCCGAGCCCGCACTTTAACAAGCCGGGCCCGCACTTTAACAGGCCGGGCCCGCATTTTAACAAGCCGAGCCCGCACTTTAACAGGCCGGGCCCGCATTTTAACAGCCAGGCCCGCATTTAACAAGCCGGGCACGCATTTTAACAGGCCGGGCCCGCACTTTAACAAGCCGGGCCCGCATTTTAACAAGCCGGGCCCGCATTTTAACAAGCCGGGCCCGCACTTTAACAGGCCGGGCCCGCATTTTAACAGCCGGGCCCGCATTTTAACAAGCCGGGCCCGCATTTTAACAGGCCGGACCCGCATTTTAACAGGCCGGACCCGCATTTTAACAGCCGGGCCCGCATTTCAACAGGCCGGGCCCGCATTTTAACAAGCTGGACCCGCACAAGTTAGCAAGTCAGTAAAACCACAAGAAAAGTCAACCTTTCAACCCCCGCAGGCCAGCAGCTGTCCAGAGTTGGGCGATATGGGAAATATAATAATATACAATATGACCGTGAGGGAACGCAACGCGACACACACGTACGTCACAACACAAAACACACGTCACAACACCTGCGGCCCCCCCACCACACCTGCGCCCCCCCCCCGACATGACGCCATGTTGGAGAATCCAGCGGAGGTCCGCTACACTGACCTGTCCGGTGGTGTAAAGGACAAGATCAAACCCAGAACTGGCTGTCAAATAACCCCCCCTCGTCCCCCCCCCAAACACTTCAGGCCTCCTTTCAGCAAGACGACTACATTGTGTATCACCATACGGCAAAATCCGGATCTCATCCCTGGAGACGGCGATGGCGAAGCGGCGCCTGTAACGCAGCAACAGCAGCGGCTGATGATAATGAAGATGATGATGATGAAGATGCTTGACAGCCACTTCCGCTTAGCGTAACAGCGCAGAGTCAAGGAGGCAGACGAACCACTGCTACGGACTAGAGACGTTGCTGTTTTGCGGCGCGCCGGAAACTTGACGGTAAATCTCGGGCGATCCACCGCCGACCAGGAGCGCCGGACCCCCGCCCATAAACTACACCCACCGACGCCGACGCGGACGTTTCACCACGCGGAGGGATATCCCTCCGCCGGCGGAGGGGAACTCACGCACCCGCCGGGCTGAGGCGTGAAGGGTAACGGGGCGGAGGCGGTCCGCCCTGACAGGTACACTGCGGTGCTGCCGGCCGCTGCTCCATTCACGCCCCGGCCGGCTCGGTTCTTATAAAGACGGACACGGCGCTCACAACGCCGACCCGAACACAACCCGTCTCGCCCCGCCGGACGCGTCCCGGGATTCATCCAAAACAGACGGTGACGGCCGCCTTACCTTGTCCGTCCGCCCCTGACGCTGCGGCGTTGATACTGCCAATCAGCCGCCGCACTTCCGGGCTCGGGAGGCGAAGCTCCGCCTCCTCCTCTTCCTCCTCGCCACCCTCCGCCTTCCTCCTTCCTCTTCTTCACCCTCCAGAAATATTTATCGCTAGGAGAACCCCGCTACAATGTAGCGGTTTGGTTCTCCGCCCGTCTAAATCTCCCTCCTCTTCCTCCTGCCAGCTAACCGCCTCCCCCCCTGCCCCTAAACCCCCCCACTCCAACTCCCCCCCACTCCCAATGCTCAGAATCACCTGAAATGCCGAGAAAAGTGGTTTTTAGCCATTTTTAGAAAATGCATATTTTGCATAATTATGCATAATTATGCATAATTATATTTGAATTTTCTGCTATTTTTCTGGTCCTCTCTGGAACAATACCTACCACCTCCAAAAAAAATGAGGATCATATAAGTGCGTTTTTGCAAAAATGTATTTATTTTGCATAATGCCAAAACATTGAAGTCCCAGAAATTTTTTTTATATAGATGAAAAAATCAAAGATGCTCAGAATCATCTGAAACGCCGAGAAAAGTGGTTTTTTAGCCATTTTTAGAAACATGCATATTTTGCATATTTATGCATAATTATGCATAATTTTTTAATTTTCTGGGATTTTTCCCCTTACTCTCTGAGACAATACCTACCACCTCCAGGAAGAATTAGGATCATAAGTGCTTTAGTTTTCGGTCGCGCTATCTACTCTAACACCACACACACACACACTCACACACTAACACCACACACACACACATTACGAAAATATGGGAGTAGATTTTCTCATTACAAAGCAATTTCACAAAAGCTTATTGCACGATGAAATACAGACCTTCAATTTGTTGTCAGACACATGAACGATGAAAATAAATAAATAGGATAAAAACAACCACCGGGTTTAATGAAAATGGCTGTAGATTGCATGGCCCATAGTACATCTGGTATATATCTATATATCTATCTATCTATAGATATATAGATATTATATGTATAAAATTTCATTAAAAAAATTCCCAACGTTAGGGAACGGTAGGGAAAAGCCAGTGATTCAAGCAAATTATATACGTACATCCATCCATTTCCGCTTATCCTGCTCTCAGGGTTGCGAGGATGCTATATATATATATATATATATATATATATATATATATATATACACACACCGGCCACTTTATTAGGCACACCTGTCCAACTGCTCGTTAACGCAAATTTCTAATCAGCCAATCACATGGCAGCAACTCAATGCATTTAGGCATG
>NC_079228.1:38690625-38703125 GCF_029633865.1 Lampris incognitus | reverse complement strand
TAAGTTCTTATTTGTGCACACAGGCACATAGGGAACAGGGAAACAGAAGCACAAACACGTGCACACAGATACACTTGTGTGGGCGCACACACACACACACACACACACACACACACACACACACACAAGCATGCAGACATACAGAAACCTACAATTGTGGACGTCCACATATGCAGACACACACAGAGGAACAGACCACTGCAGCCTGTCCCCGTGTCAGAGTGTATCAGTGTCTCATCCTCCCTGCAGTAAACATCAGCAGTAGACACGAGCAGTAGACATGAACAGTAAACATGAACAGTAAACATGAACAGTAAACATGAACAGTAAACATGAACAGTAAACATGAACAGTAGACATGACCAGTAGACATGAACAGCAGACATGAACAGTAGACATGAACAGTAGACATGAACAGTAAATATGACCAGTAGACATGAGCAGTAGACATGAACAGTAAATATGACCAGTAGACATGAGCAGTAGACATGAACAGTAAACATGACCAGTAGACATGAGCAGTAGACATGACCAGTAGACATGACCAGTAGACATGAACAGTAAACATGACCAGTAGACATGAACAGTAGACATGAACAGTAGACATGAACAGCACACAGGAGCAGTAGACATGAACAGTAGATATGACCAGTAGACATGAGCAGTAGACATGACCAGTAGACATGACCAGTAGACATGAACAGTAAACATGAACAGTAAACATGAACAGTAGACATGAACAGTAGACATGAACAGCAGACAGGAGCAGTAGACATGACCAGTAGACATGAACAGTAGACATGAACAGTAGACATGACCAGTAGACATGACCAGTAAACATGAACAGTAGACATGAACAGTAGACATGAACAGCAGACACGAGCAGTAGACATGAACAGTAGACATGAACAGTAGACATGAACAGCAGACATGAACAGTAAACATGACCAGTAGACATGACCAGTAGACATGAACAGTAGACATGACCAGTAGACATGAACAGTAAACATGAACAGTAAACATGAACAGTAGACATGAACAGTAGACATGAACAGCAGACACGAGCAGTAGACATGAACAGTAGACATGAACAGTAGACATGAACAGTAGACATGACCAGTAGACATGAACAGTAGACATGAACAGCAGACATGAACAGTAGACATGAACAGCAGACATGAACAGTAGACATGAACAGTAGACATGACCAGTAGACATGAACAGTAAACATGAACAGTAAACATGACCAGTAGACATGAACAGCAGACACGAGCAGTAGACATGAACAGTAGACATGAACAGTAGACATGAACAGTAAACATGAACAGTAAACATGAACAGTAGACATGAACAGTAGACATGAACAGCAGACACGAGCAGTAGACATGAACAGTAGACATGAACAGTAGACATGAACAGTAGACATGACCAGTAGACATGAACAGTAAACATGAACAGTAAACATGACCAGTAGACATGAACAGTAGACATGAACAGTAGACATGAACAGTAAACATGAACAGTAAACATGACCAGTAGACATGAACAGCAGACATGAACAGTATGCAAGAACAGTAGACATGAACAGTAAACATGAACAGTAAACATGACCAGTAGACATGAACAGTAGACATGAACAGTAGACATGAACAGCAGACATGAACAGCAGACATGAACAGTAGACATGACCAGTAGACATGAACAGTAGACATGAACAGCAGACATGAACAGTAGACATGAACAGTAAACATGACCAGTAGACATGAACAGTAAACATGAACAGTAAACATGACCAGTAGACATGAACAGTAGACATGAACAGTAAACATGAACAGTAGACATGAACAGTAAACATGACCAGTAGACATGAACAGCAGACATGAACAGCAGACATGAACAGTAGACATGACCAGTAGACATGAACAGTAGACATGAACAGTAAACATGAACAGTAAACATGACCAGTAGACATGAACAGTAGACATGAACAGTAAACATGAACAGTAGACATGAACAGTAGACATGAACAGTAAACATGACCAGTAGACATGAACAGCAGACATGAACAGCAGACATGAACAGTATGCAAGAACAGTAGACATGAACAGTAAACATGAACAGTAAACATGACCAGTAGACATGAACAGTAGACATGAACAGTAGACATGAACAGTAAACATGAACAGTAAACATGAACAGTATGCAAGAACAGTAGATATGAACAGTAGACATGAACAGTAAACATGACCAGTAGACATGAACAGTAAACATGAACAGTAAACATGACCAGTAGACATGAACAGTAGACATGAACAGTAAACATGAACAGTAGACATGAACAGTAGACATGAACAGTAGACATGAACAGCAGACATGAACAGCAGACATGAACAGTAGACATGACCAGTAGACATGAACAGTAGACATGAACAGCAGACATGAACAGTAGACATGAACAGTAAACATGACCAGTAGACATGAACAGTAAACATGAACAGTAAACATGACCAGTAGACATGAACAGTAGACATGAACAGTAAACATGAACAGTAAACATGAGCAGTAGACATGAACAGCAGACATGACCAGTAGACATGAACAGTAGACATGAACAGTATGCAAGAACAGTAGATATGAACAGTAGACATGAACAGTAAACATGACCAGTAGACATGAACAGTAAACATGAACAGTAAACATGACCAGTAGACATGAACAGTAGACATGAACAGTAAACATGAACAGTAGACATGAACAGTAGACATGAACAGTAGACATGAACAGCAGACATGAACAGCAGACATGAACAGTAGACATGACCAGTAGACATGAACAGTAGACATGAACAGCAGACATGAACAGTAGACATGAACAGTAAACATGACCAGTAGACATGAACAGTAAACATGAACAGTAAACATGACCAGTAGACATGAACAGTAGACATGAACAGTAAACATGAACAGTAGACATGAACAGTAAACATGACCAGTAGACATGAACAGCAGACATGAACAGCAGACATGAACAGTAGACATGACCAGTAGACATGAACAGTAGACATGAACAGTAAACATGAACAGTAAACATGACCAGTAGACATGAACAGTAGACATGAACAGTAAACATGAACAGTAGACATGAACAGTAGACATGAACAGTAAACATGACCAGTAGACATGAACAGCAGACATGAACAGCAGACATGAACAGTATGCAAGAACAGTAGACATGAACAGTAAACATGAACAGTAAACATGACCAGTAGACATGAACAGTAGACATGAACAGTAGACATGAACAGTAGACATGAACAGTAAACATGAACAGTAAACATGACCAGTAGACATGAACAGTAAACATGAACAGTAAACATGACCAGTAGACATGAACAGTAGACATGAACAGTAGACATGACCAGTAGACATGAACAGCAGACATGAACAGCAGACATGAACAGTATGCAAGAACAGTAGACATGAACAGTAAACATGAACAGTAAACATGACCAGTAGACATGAACAGTAGACATGAACAGTAGACATGAACAGTAGATATGAACAGTAGACATGAACAGTAGATATGAACAGTAGACATGAACAGTAGATATGAACAGTAGACATGAACAGTAGACATGAACAGTAAACATCAGCAGTAGACACGAGCAGTAGACATGAACAGTAAACATGAACAGTAAACATGAGCAGTAGACATGAGCAGTAGACATGAACAGTAAACATGAACAGTAGACATGAACAGTAGACATGACCAGTAAATATGACCAGTAGACATGAGCAGTAGACATGAACAGTAGACATGACCAGTTGACATTAGCAGTAGACATGAACAGTAGACATGAACAGCAGACATGACCAGTAGACATGAACAGTAGACATGAACAGTATGCAAGAACAGTAGATATGAACAGTAGACATGAACAGTAAACATGACCAGTAGACATGAACAGTAAACATGAACAGTAAACATGACCAGTAGACATGAACAGTAGACATGAACAGTAAACATAAACAGTAGACATGAACAGTAGACATGAACAGTACACATGACCAGTAGACATGAACAGCAGACATGAACAGCAGACATGAACAGTAGACATGACCAGTAGACATGAACAGTAGACATGAACAGTAAACATGAACAGTAAACATGACCAGTAGACATGAACAGTAGACATGAACAGTAAACATGAACAGTACACATGAACAGCAGACATGAACAGCAAACATGACCAGTAGACATGAACAGCAGACATGAACAGCAGACATGAACAGTAGACATGAACAGTAGATATGAACAGCAGACATGAACAGCAGACATGAACAGTAAACATGAACAGCAGACATGACCAGTAGACATGAACAGCAGACATGAACAGTAGACATGAACAGCAGACATGAACAGCAGACATGAACAGCAGACATGAACAGCAGACATGAACAGTAAACATGACCAGTAGACATGAACAGTAGACATGAACAGCAGACATGAATAGTAAACATGACCAGTAGACATGAACAACAGACATGAACAGTAAACATGAACAGTAGACATGAACAGTAAACATGAACAGTAAACATGACCAGTAGACATGAACAGCAGACATGAACAGTAAACATGACCAGTAGACGTGAACAGCAGACATGAACAGCAGACATGAACAGTAGACATGAACAGTAGACATGAACAGTAGACATGAACAGTAAACATGAACAGTAAACATGACCAGTAGACATGAACAGTAGACATGAACAGTAAACATGACCAGTAGACATGAACAGTAAACATGAACAGTAGACATGACCAGTAGACATGAACAGCAGACATGAACAGCAGACATGAACAGTATGCAAGAACAGTAGACATGAACAGTAAACATGAACAGTAAACATGACCAGTAGACATGAACAGTAGACATGAACAGTAGACATGAACAGTAGACATGAACAGTAGATATGAACAGTAGACATGAACAGTAGATATGAACAGTAGACATGAACAGTAGATATGAACAGTAGACATGAACAGTAGACATGAACAGTAAACATCAGCAGTAGACACGAGCAGTAGACATGAACAGTAAACATGAACAGTAAACATGAGCAGTAGACATGAGCAGTAGACATGAACAGTAAACATGACCAGTAGACATGAACAGTAGACATGACCAGTAAATATGACCAGTAGACATGAGCAGTAGACATGAACAGTAAACATGACCAGTTGACATTAGCAGTAGACATGAACAGTAGACATGAACAGCAGACATGACCAGTAGACATGAACAGTAGACATGAACAGTATGCAAGAACAGTAGATATGAACAGTAGACATGAACAGTAAACATGACCAGTAGACATGAACAGTAAACATGAACAGTAAACATGACCAGTAGACATGAACAGTAGACATGAACAGTAAACATGAACAGTAGACATGAACAGTAGACATGAACAGTAAACATGACCAGTAGACATGAACAGCAGACATGAACAGCAGACATGAACAGTAGACATGACCAGTAGACATGAACAGTAGACATGAACAGTAAACATGAACAGTAAACATGACCAGTAGACATGAACAGTAGACATGAACAGTAAACATGAACAGTACACATGAACAGCAGACATGAACAGTAAACATGACCAGTAGACATGAACAGCAGACATGAACAGCAGACATGAACAGTAGACATGAACAGTAGATATGAACAGCAGACATGAACAGCAGACATGAACAGTAAACATGAACAGCAGACATGACCAGTAGACATGAACAGCAGACATGAACAGTAGACATGAACAGCAGACATGAACAGCAGACATGAACAGCAGACATGAACAGCAGACATGAACAGTAAACATGACCAGTAGACATGAACAGTAGACATGAACAGCAGACATGAATAGTAAACATGACCAGTAGACATGAACAACAGACATGAACAGTAAACATGAACAGTAGACATGAACAGTAAACATGAACAGTAAACATGACCAGTAGACATGAACAGCAGACATGAACAGTAAACATGACCAGTAGACGTGAACAGCAGACATGAACAGCGGACAAGACCAGTAGACATGAACAGCAGACATGAACAGTATACATGAACAGTAAACATGACCAGTAGACATGAACAGCAGACATGAACAGTAGACATGAACAGCAGACATAAATAGTAAACATGACCAGTAGACATGAACAACAGACATGAACAGTAAACATGAACAGTAAACATGACCAGTAGACATGAACAGCAGACATGAACAGTAAACATGACCAGTAGACATGAACAGCAGACATGAACAGCGGACAAGACCAGTAGACATGAACAGCAGACATGAACAGTATACATGAACAGTAAACATGACCAGTAGACATGAACAGTAGACATGAACAGCAGACATGAACAGTAGACATGAACAGTAGACATGACCAGTAGACATGAACAGTAAACATGAACAGTAAACATGACCAGTAGACATGAACAGCAGACACGAGCAGTAGACATGAACAGTAGACATGAACAGTAGACATGAACAGTAAACATGAACAGTAAACATGAACAGTAGACATGAACAGCAGACATGAACAGCAGACACGAGCAGTAGACATGAACAGTAGACATGAACAGTAGACATGAACAGTAGACATGACCAGTAGACATGAACAGTAAACATGAACAGTAAACATGACCAGTAGACATGAACAGCAGACATGAACAGTAGACATGAACAGTAGACATGAACAGTAGACATGAACAGTAAACATGAACAGTAAACATGACCAGTAGACATGAACAGCAGACATGAACAGTATGCAAGAACAGTAGACATGAACAGTAAACATGAACAGTAAACATGACCAGTAGACATGAACAGTAGACATGAACAGTAGACATGAACAGTATACATGAACAGTAGACATGAACAGTAAACATGAACAGTAAACATGAACAGTAAACATGAACAGTAAACATGACCAGCAGACATGAACAGTAAACATGAACAGTAAACATGACCAGTAGACATGAACAGTAGACATGAACAGTAAACATGACCAGTAGACATGAACAGTAAACATGAACAGTAGACATGACCAGTAGACATGAACAGTAGACATGAACAGTAGACATGAACAGTAGACATGAACAGTAAACATGAACAGTAAACATGACCAGTAGACATGAACAGTAGACATGAACAGTAAACATGACCAGTAGACATGAACAGTAAACATGAACAGTAGACATGACCAGTAGACATGAACAGCAGACATGAACAGCAGACATGAACAGTATGCAAGAACAGTAGACATGAACAGTAAACATGAACAGTAAACATGACCAGTAGACATGAACAGTAGACATGAACAGTAGACATGAACAGTAGATATGAACAGTAGACATGAACAGTAGATATGAACAGTAGACATGAACAGTAGATATGAACAGTAGACATGAACAGTAGACATGAACAGTAAACATCAGCAGTAGACACGAGCAGTAGACACGAACAGTAAACATGAACAGTAAACATGAGCAGTAGACATGAACAGCAGACATGACCAGTAGACATGAACAGTAGACATGAACAGTATGCAAGAACAGTAGATATGAACAGTAGACATGAACAGTAAACATGACCAGTAGACATGAACAGTAAACATGAACAGTAAACATGACCAGTAGACATGAACAGTAGACATGAACAGTAAACATGAACAGTAGACATGAACAGTAGACATGAACAGTAAACATGACCAGTAGACATGAACAGCAGACATGAACAGCAGACATGAACAGTAGACATGAACAGTAGACATGAACAGTAGACATGAACAGTAAACATGACCAGTAGACATGAACAGTAGACATGAACAGTAAACATGAACAGTAGACATGAACAGTAGACATGAACAGTAAACATGACCAGTAGACATGAACAACAGACATGAACAGTAAACATGAACAGTAGACATGAACAGTAAACATGAACAGTAAACATGACCAGTAGACATGAACAGCAGACATGAACAGTAAACATGACCAGTAGACGTGAACAGCAGACATGAACAGCAGACATGAACAGTAGACATGAACAGTAGACATGAACAGTAGACATGAACAGTAAACATGAACAGTAAACATGACCAGTAGACATGAACAGTAGACATGAACAGTAAACATGACCAGTAGACATGAACAGTAAACATGAACAGTAGACATGACCAGTAGACATGAACAGCAGACATGAACAGCAGACATGAACAGTATGCAAGAACAGTAGACATGAACAGTAAACATGAACAGTAAACATGACCAGTAGACATGAACAGTAGACATGAACAGTAGACATGAACAGTAGACATGAACAGTAGATATGAACAGTAGACATGAACAGTAGATATGAACAGTAGACGTGAACAGTAGATATGAACAGTAGACATGAACAGTAGACATGAACAGTAAACATCAGCAGTAGACACGAGCAGTAGACATGAACAGTAAACATGAACAGTAAACATGAGCAGTAGACATGAGCAGTAGACATGAACAGTAAACATGAACAGTAGACATGAACAGTAGACATGACCAGTAAATATGACCAGTAGACATGAGCAGTAGACATGAACAGTAAACATGACCAGTTGACATTAGCAGTAGACATGAACAGTAGACATGAACAGCAGACATGACCAGTAGACATGAACAGTAGACATGAACAGTATGCAAGAACAGTAGATATGAACAGTAGACATGAACAGTAAACATGACCAGTAGACATGAACAGTAAACATGAACAGTAAACATGACCAGTAGACATGAACAGTAGACATGAACAGTAAACATGAACAGTAGACATGAACAGTAGACATGAACAGTAAACATGACCAGTAGACATGAACAGCAGACATGAACAGCAGACATGACCAGTAGACATGAACAGTAGACATGAACAGTAAACATGAACAGTAAACATGACCAGTAGACATGAACAGTAGACATGAACAGTAAACATGAACAGTACACATGAACAGCAGACATGAACAGTAAACATGACCAGTAGACATGAACAGCAGACATGAACAGCAGACATGAACAGTAGACATGAACAGTAGATATGAACAGCAGACATGAACAGCAGACATGAACAGCAGACATGAACAGCAGACATGAACAGCAGACATGAACAGCAGACATGAACAGCAGACATGACCAGTAGACATGAACAGTAGACATGAACAGCAGACATGAACAGCAGACATGAACAGCAGACATGAACAGCAGACATGAACAGTAAACATGACCAGTAGACATGAACAGTAGACATGAACAGCAGACATGAATAGTAAACATGACCAGTAGACATGAACAACAGACATGAACAGTAAACATGAACAGTAGACATGAACAGTAAACATGAACAGTAAACATGACCAGTAGACATGAACAGCAGACATGAACAGTAAACATGACCAGTAGACGTGAACAGCAGACATGAACAGCGGACAAGACCAGTAGACATGAACAGCAGACATGAACAGTATACATGAACAGTAAACATGACCAGCAGACATGAACAGCAGACATGAACAGTAGACATGAACAGCAGACATAAATAGTAAACATGACCAGTAGACATGAACAACAGACATGAACAGTAAACATGAACAGTAAACATGACCAGTAGACATGAACAGCAGACATGAACAGTAAACATGACCAGTAGACATGAACAGCAGACATGAACAGCGGACAAGACCAGTAGACATGAACAGCAGACATGAACAGTATACATGAACAGTAAACATGACCAGTAGACATGAACAGCAGACATGAACAGCAGACATGAACAGTAAACATGAACAGTAAACATGACCAGTAGACATGAACAGCAGACATGAACAGTAAACATGACCAGTAGACATGAACAGCAGACATGACCAGTAGACATGAACAGTAGACATGAACAGCAGACATGACCAGTAGACATGAACAGTAGACATGAACAGTAAACATGAACAGTAAACATGAACAGTAAACATGAACAGCAGACATGAACAGTAAACATGACCAGTAGACATGAACAGCAGACATGACCAGTAGACATGAACAGTAAACATGACCAGTAGACATGAACAGTAAACATGAACAGTAGACATGAACAGTAAACATGAACAGTAGACATGAACAGTAAACATGAACAGTAGACATGAACAGTAAACATGAACAGTAGACATGACCAGGTCAGCCAGTCTGCCTCTGTTCTCAGAGCAGCAAGGACACAGTGTGTCATGATACTGCTGAAACACACACACACAAACAAACACATCCTCCCTGCTCGACTCCACCAGTCCCCAACATGACCACCATGAAGGCAACGTGTGTTATGTTTACCCACGTGCTGCCCTCTGCTCTTCTGTGACGTCAGTGACGACTACGGACCAACGTTAACCTGCGGACATGTTGAAAAAGGCAGCAGACGCACAACACGTCCTTCACTGGATATGATTCACTGCGGTTGCTGAATAGTTTGCCAGAGTAAGACCTGAAACAGACCAGGTTAAGTACATGAACGCATATGACCTCATCCGGCCGGCACACTAAAATACACACACATTCAAGGTGCGTCCCCCCCAGATAGCAACATTGCTGTGGCCCAGACCCGTCCCACACCGGCGCTTTCATCCGGCCCACATACCGCGTGGAATGATGGTACTTGGGCGGTCCACTCCTGATTGCCAGATCTGGGCCAGAACCAGGCCACATATTTGCCAAAGGTGGGCCATATTTGTTGTGTGATATTTGGGCCATAGTCACCATTTACCACACGGGCCACTTCAGGCTCACGTCCATTTTGTCAGGGCCAGAAGAAGACCATCAGTGCTGCATCATTGCCTGATGTGGCCCACATCCGGATGCTGTCTGGGTTGTGTCTTGGTGGAGGGAATAAAACCGAGTCCTCAAAGGAGCCTTATGACTGTTAAACATAGAAGTGAATGGGGCATCCGGGTGGTGTAGTGGTCTATTCCGTTGCCTACCAACACAGGGATCGCCGGTTTGAATCCTCATGTTACCTCCGGCTTGGTCAGGCATCCCTATAGACACAAGTGTCTGTGGGTGGGAAGCTGGATGTGGGTATGTGTCCTTGTCACTGCACTAGCGCCTCCTCCGGTCAGCCGGGCTACCTGTTTGTTTTGGGGGGAACTGGAGGGGAATAGCGTGTAGTGAATTCAGGGGGTACCCGGGAACCGCCGCAGCCGGAATGCGAACCCGGGTCGCCCACACTGCGGGTCACTACGTTAACCAGTCATTTGGGCCATGTCATAAGCCGTGCCTGACTTGGGTTATGGCAAGTGTTGTGTGGGCCGGACATGGCCCAGATGTAATGAACCGGCTTGACTTGGTTACAGCACATATTGTGTGAGCCAGAAGAGGCCCAATGTCTTGAGGCGCGGCTGAGTTGAGGCAGCCACGCTCACCCTGAGTCAGCGCCGTCATTCAAGGCCAAATGTGGGCGTAAGATAACTGCAGATGTGGGCCATCCTTGGGCCAAAGCTTCTCTGCTATCGGGTAGTTAGCCAGCGGGTCTGGTCATCCGTGACTAGCGAGTCTGGTCATCCGTGGTCGTTACAAGCGTGATCTTCCCGCGTGCTTCGGCCCCCTGGTGAAACCCCTCACTGTCAGGTGAGAAGGAGCGGCTGGCGACTCCACATGTATCGGCGGAGGCATGTGGTAAAGGGGTGTAGCAGCGACCGGGACGGCTCGGAAGAGTGGGGTAATTGGCCGGGTACAATTGGGGAGAAAAAGAGGGGGGGGCACACTGCTGCAACTGGCTTTACGACGCTGCAGCGTCCACTGATCGTTTACTTTGTGTCGATCACGAGCACTCAGCGACCCCTCCCACCCCACACCCCCCCCACCCCACCCCGTTTGCCACGTGTCGGCACACACGACATTTATCTGCTACCTTCCGGTTTGAATTGGTTTTTCTTGCCAATTTGGATCTATTCCCGTCACTTACCCCGCTGAACGACAGGGGTCAGTACTCATGTGACGTCACACTGCAGCCCGCGAAGGCTCAGACCCGTCACACGCGTCGATGACGACGTGACGTAAGCCGCGTCAGATCACAGCGGGAGGCTCGTCACAGCGGCGGCGAACGCAGACGCCACGATGACGTCAGCTGTGTGTTGGTTGCACGACTTCTGACTGGCACGCTTGTTGTGGCTCCTGCACGAAACGACACGCGTTCGAAACGTGCTCGTTGAACACACGCACGCGCACCCCCCCACACTCATGCACGCTGACGCGTGTGCTGACGCACGTGTGCATCCGAGGGCGCACGAGCACCGCGTAAACGTGAACACGCGTACGCGCACACGCACGCGTACACACATTGCATCATCGTGTCTGCATGAGGAGTAGGTCCGATTATGTAACGACGTATACATCCGCTCGTACGCTGGACCCC
>NC_079228.1:38671317-38690425 GCF_029633865.1 Lampris incognitus | reverse complement strand
AAGTTTAGATGCTCACACACACACACACACACACACACACACACACACACACACACACACACACACACACACACACACACAGAGTAGTGTGTGATGTGTTCAGTACCTGGCTGTGGTATCATCATTTCTCCAGCTGAACGATGTTGGGGTTGACTGGGCTGAAAGTAAAGCTAGACTGGACTGTAACATGACGCTGACGGGCGGGATGATACGACGGCACAGGGACGTCCAGTCAGATGCTGAAACACACACATCTTCTGTCCCTCATGTTCTGGTTCCCTCTCTCAGGTGTTCTGGTTCCCCCTCTCAGGTGTTCTGGTTCCCCCTCTCAGATGTTCTGGTTCCCTCTCTCAGGTGTTCTGGTTTCCTCTCTCAGGTGTTCTGGTTCCCTCTCTCAGGTGTTCTGATTCCCTCTCTCAGATGTTCTGGTTCCCTCTCTCAGGTGTTCTGATTCCCTCTCTCACATATTCTGATTCCCTCTCTCAGGTGTTCTGGTTCCCTCTCTCAGCTGTTCTGGCTCCCTCTCTCAGGTGTTCTGGTTCCCTCTCTCAGGTGTTCTGGTTCCCTCTCTCAGGTGTTCTGGTTCCCTTTTTCAGATGTTCTGATTCCCTCTCTCAGATGTGCTGGTTTCCTCTCTCAGGTGTTCTGGTTCCCTCTTTCAGGTGTTCTGGTTCCCTCTCTCAGGTGTTCTGATTCCCTCTCTCACATATTCTGATTCCCTCTCTCAGGTGTTCTGGTTCCCTCTCTCAGCTGTTCTGGTTCCCTCTCTCAGGTGTTCTGGTTCCCTCTCTCAGATGTTCTGGTTCCCTCTCTCAGGTGTTCTGATTCACTCTCTCACATATTCTGATTCCCTCTCTCAGGTGTTCTGGTTCCCTCTCTCAGGTGTTCTGGTTCCCTTATTCAGATGTTCTGATTCCCTCTCTCAGATGTGCTGGTTTCCTCTCTCAAGTGTTCTGGTTCCCTCTCTCAGATGTTCTGGTTCCCTCTGTCAGGTGTTCTGATTCCCTCTCTCACATATTCTGATTCCCTCTCTCAGGTGTTCTGGCTCCCTCTCTCAGGTGTTCTGGTTCCCTCTCTCAGGTGTTCTGGCTCCCTCTCTCAGGTGTTCTGGTTCCCTCTCTCAGGTGTTCTGCTTCCCTCTCTCAGATGTTCTGGTTCCCTCTCTCAGCTGTTCTGGCTCCCTCTCTCAGGTGTTCTGGTTCCCTCTCTCAGATGTTCTGATTCCCTCTCTCAGATGTTCTGGCTACCCTCTGTCAGATGTGCTAGTTTCCTCTCTCAGGTGTTCTGATTCCCTCTCTCACATATTCTGATTCCCTCTCTCAGGTGTTTTGGTTCCCTCTCTCAGATGTTCTGGTTTCCTCTTCAGGTGTTTTGGTTCCCTCTCTCAGGTGTTCTGGTTCCCTCTCTCAGGTGTTCTGGTTCCCTCTTTTAGGTGTTCTGGTTCCCTCTCTCAGATGTTCTGATTCCCTCTCTCACGTATTCTGGTTCCCTCTCTCAGGTGTTCTGGGTTCCTCTTTCAGGTGTTCTGATTCCCTCTCTCAGGTGTTCTGGTTCCCTCTCTCAAGTGTTCTGGCTCCCTCTCTCAGGTGTTCTGGTTCCCTCTTTCAGGTGTTCTGATTCCCTCTCTCAGATGTGCTGGTTTCCTCTCTCAGGTGTTCTGGTTCCCTCTTTCAGGTGTTCTGATTCCCTCTCTCAGATGTTCTGGCTCCCTCTCTCAGATGTTCTGGTTCCCTCTCTCAGGTGTTCTGGTTCCCTCTCTCAGATGTTCTGATTCCCTCTCTCAGATGTTCTGGCTCCCCTCTCTCAGATGTGCTGGTTTCCTCTCTCAGGTGTTCTGATTCCCTCTCTCACATATTCTGATTCCCTCTCTCAGGTGTTCTGGTTCCCTCTCTCAGATGTTCTGGTTTCCTCTTCAGGTGTTTTGGTTCCCTCTCTCAGATGTTCTGGTTTCCTCTTCAGGTGTTTTGGTTCCCTCTCTCAGGTGTTCTGGTTCCCTCTCTCAGGTGTTCTGGTTCCCTCTTTCAGGTGTTCTGGTTCCCTCTCTCAGATGTTCTGATTCCCTCTCTCACGTATTCTGGTTCCCTCTCTCAGGTGTTCTGGTTTCCTCTTTCAGGTGTTCTGATTCCCTCTCTCAGGTGTTCTGGTTCCCTCTCTCAGATGTTCTGGTTTCCTCTTCAGGTGTTTTGGTTCCCTCTCTCAGATGTTCTGGTTTCCTCTTCAGGTGTTTTGGTTCCCTCTCTCAGGTGTTCTGGTTCCCTCTCTCAGGTGTTCTGGTTCCCTCTTTCAGGTGTTCTGGTTCCCTCTCTCAGATGTTCTGATTCCCTCTCTCACGTATTCTGGTTCCCTCTCTCAGGTGTTCTGGTTTCCTCTTTCAGGTGTTCTGATTCCCTCTCTCAGGTGTTCTGGTTCCCTCTCTCAAGTGTTCTGGCTCCCTCTCTCAGGTGTTCTGGTTCCCTCTTTCAGGTGTTCTGATTCCCTCTCTCAGATGTGCTGGTTTCCTCTCTCAGGTGTTCTGGTTCCCTCTTTCAGGTGTTCTGATTCCCTCTCTCAGATGTTCTGGCTCCCTCTCTCAGATGTTCTGGTTCCCTCTCTCAGGTGTTCTGATTCCCTCTCTCAGATGTTCTGGTTCCCTCTCTCAGGTGTTCTGGTTCCCTCTCTCAGGTGTTCTGATTCCCTCTCTCAGATGTTCTGATTCCCTCTCTCAGGTGTTCTGGTTCCCTCTCTCAGGTGTTCTGGTTCCCTGTCTCAGGTTTTCTGATTCCCTCTCTCAGGTGTTCTGGTTCCCTCTCTCAGGTGTTCTGATTCCCTCTCTCAGATGTTCTGGTTCCCTCTCTCAGGTGTTCTGATTCCCTCTCTCAGATGTTCTGATTCCCTCTCTCAGGTGTTCTGGTTCCCTCTCTCAGGTGTTCTGATTCCCTCTCTCAGATGTTCTGGTTCCCTCTCTCAGGTGTTCTGATTCCCTATCTCAGCTGTTCTGATTCCCTCTCTCAGGTGTTCTGGTTCCCTCTCTCAGGTGTTCTGATTCCCTCTCTCAGATGTTCTGGTTCCCTCTCTCAGGTGTTCTGGTTTCCTCTCTCAGGTGTTCTGGCTCCCTGTCTCAGGTTTTCTGATTCCCTCTCTCAGATGTTCTGGTTCCCTCTCTCAGGTGTTCTGGTTCCCTCTCTCAGATGTTCTGATTCCCTCTCTCAGGTGTTCTGGTTCCCTCTCTCAGATGTTCTGGTTCCCTCTCTCAGGTGTTCTGGTTTCCTCTCTCAGGTGTTCTGGTTCCCTGTCTCAGGTTTTCTGATTCCCTCTCTCAGATGTTCTGATTCCCTCTCTCAGATGTTCTGGTTCCCTCTCTCAGGTGTTCTGGTTCCCTCTCTCAGGTGTTCTGATTCCCTCTCTCAGATGTTCTGGTTCCCTCTCTCAGATGTTCTGGTTCCCTCTCTCAGGTGTTCTGATTCCCTCTCTCAGATGTTCTGATTCCCTCTCTCAGATGTTCTGATTCCCTCTCTCAGGTGTTCTGATTCCCTCTCTCAGATGTTCTGGTTTCCTCTCTGATGTTCTGGTTCCCTCTCTCAGGTGTTCTGATTCCCTCTCTCAGATATTCTGATTCCCTCTCTCAGGTTTTCTGATTCCCTCTCTCAGATGTTCAGGTTCCCTCTCTCAGGTGTTCTGGTTCCCTCTCTCAGCTGTTCTGGCTCCCTCTCTCAGGTGTTCTGGTTCCCTCTCTCAGGTGTTCTGGTTCCCTCTCTCAGATGTTCTGATTCCCTCTCTCAGGTGTTCTGATTCCCTCTCTCAGATGTTCTGATTCCCTCTCTCAGATGTTCTGGTTCCCTCTCTCAGATGTTCTGATTCCCTCTCTCAGATGTTCTGGTTTCCTCTCTCTGATGTTCTGGTTCCCTCTCTCAGGTGTGTTCAGGGCTGCTGTGCCCAGCGGAGCATCCACAGGAATCTATGAAGCTCTGGAGCTCCGAGACGGAGACAAGAGTCGCTACAAGGGCAAAGGTGTGTACATGGATGGATGGATAGGTATAGATAGACTAAGATGGATAGATAGATAGATCTAACCCATCTTCCCGTCTTACCTCCAGGTGTTTTGAAGGCGGTCGGGCACATCAATGACACTTTGGGTCCGGCTCTCATCGCCTCGGTGAGACGACACATCATCATCATCATCATCATCGCCATCATCATCACTGTCTACCAACCCTGCAGAGTGCATCCACAGCCACAGTATACTTCATAACCGCCTGCACACTGGACACCATATAGAAATAGTCGGGGACACGTGTTACTCTTCATCACCCAGGAGAGTGCTCCTCTTTGGGCTGATTGTGTTTAGTCGGGACACTTACTGATCTGCAGAGCTCCAACACGTCTGGCCAGGAGACTCAGAATCAATCAGTGTGTACAGAGTGGTGTGAAGGAGACAGAATACATATCTACTCTGTGTGGTGGGGGGGAGGGGGGGGCAGTGGTCCACACTCAGGTTAGTAATGTGAGGCAGTGAGAGACACACAGACTAGTGGACTAACAGACCTCAGAAAACACAACCATTCATGTTTTAATTACCACCGATAACGTCTATCTCTGTGTGGATGGTCCCACTGATTTGTCTGTTTTCCTCCGAGCTCTGCACCTGATTTATTTTTATTGACTTATTTGACTTTTGTGTCAATATGATTTTAATATCATCGATAGACATTAAGGTAGACAGAGAGAGAGAGAGCGACAGAGTGAGAGAGCAAGAGAGAGAGAGCGATAGAGAGGGAGAGAGGGGGGAGAGAGAGCGAGAGAGGGGAGAGGGGGGAGAGAGAGCGAGAGAAAGAGTGAAAGAGAGAGGGAGAGAGAGAGAGGGAGGGAAAGAGAGAGCAAGAGAGAGAGAGAGAGCGATAGAGAGAAGGAGAGAGAGAGCGAGAGAGCGCTAGAGAGGGAGAGAGGGAGGGAGAGAGAGTGATAGAGAGAGGGAGAGAGAGAGCGATAGAGAGAGGGAGAGAGGGAGAGAGGGAGGGAGAGAGAGCGATAGAGGGAGAGAGAGAGAGAGAGCGATAGAGAGAGGGAGAGAGAGAGGGCGATAGATAGAGAGGGAGGGAGCGAGAGAGCGAGAGCAAGCGAGAGCAAGTGAGAGCGAGCGAGAGCGAGCGAGGGAGGGAGGGAGAGAGTGAGGGAGGGAGGGAGGGAGTGAGGGAGGGAGGGAGGGAGAGAGAGAGGGATGTTGTTTTGCCTCGTTATCTTCTGCTTTAGAAATGCACCAAGCTAATAAAGCATCACTGAGTTGACAGAGAGAGAGAGAGAGAGAGAGTGTGTCAGATAGCAAAGACAGGCACATTTATCTGTATGATTCTGTGTGTGTGTGTGTGTGTGTGTGTGTGTGTGTGTGTGTGTGTGTGTGTGTGTGTGTGTGTGTGTGTGTGTGTGTGTGTGTGTGTGTGTGTGTGCATATAGTTGAAGCCTTGGCAGTGGTGCCGCATGGGTAATTTCCACAGACGGAGGTGTTTGTTGGAATATAAATGTTAGCGTTCAGTGGCCCAGTAAAAGTAACACAGAAGCAGTTCAGCAGCTTATGAACATCACATCACAGTGCAGCAAGGCGAGGCCGAGATGCTGAGGATGCTGAGGATGCTGTGGATGCTGTGGATGGATGCTGTGGATGCTGAGGATGCTGTGGATGGATGCTGGGATGCTGTGGATGCTGTGGATGCTGTGGATGCTGAGGATGCTGAGGATGCTGAGGATGCTGTGGCTGGATGCTGTGGATGGATGCTGTGGATGCATGCTGTGGATGCTGAGGATGCTGTGGATGGATGCTGTGGATGCTGAGGATGCTGTGGATGGATGCTGGGATGCTGGGATGCTGTGGCTGGATGCTGTGGATGCATGCTGTGGATGGATGCTGTGGATGGATGCTGGGATGCTGTGGCTGGATGCTGGGATGCTGTGACTGGATGCTGTGATACTGTGGCTGGATGCTGTGGATGGATGCTGTGGATGGATGTTGTGGATGCTGTGGATGGATGCTGAGATGCTGTGGCTGGATGCTGTGGATGGATGCTGGGATGCTGTGGCTGGATGCTGTGGATGGATGCTGTGGCTGGATGCTGTGGATGGATGCTGGGATGCTGTGGCTGGATGCTGTGGATGGATGCTGTGGATGGATGTTGTGGATGCTGTGGATGGATGCTGAGATGCTGTGGCTGGATGCTGTGGATGGATGCTGGGATGCTGTGGCTGGATGCTGTGGATGGATGCTGTGGCTGGATGCTGTGGATGGATGCTGGGATGCTGTGGATGGATGCTGAGATGCTGTGGATGGATGCTGTGGATGGATGCTGGGATGCTGTGGATGGATGCTGTGGCTGGATGCTGTGGATGGATGCTGGGATGCTGTGGCTGGATGCTGTGGATGGATGCTGAGATGCTGTGGATGGATGCTGTGGATGGATGCTGGGATGCTGTGGATGGATGCTGTGGCTGGATGCTGTGGATGGATGCTGGGATGCTGTGGCTGGATGCTGTGGATGGATGCTGGGATGCTGTGGATGGATGCTGTGGATGCTGGGATGCTGTGGCTGGATGCTGTGGCTGGATGCTGGGATGCTGTGGATGGATGCTGGGATGCTGTGGATGGATGCTGTGGATGGATGCTGGGATGCTGTGGCTGGATGCTGTGGATGGATGCTGGGATGCTGTGGATGGATGTTGTGGATGCTGGGATGCTGTGGCTGGATGCTGTGGCTGGATGCTGGGATGCTGTGGATGGATGCTGGGATGCTGTGGATGGATGCTGTGGCTGGATGCTGTGGATGGATGCTGGGATGCTGTGGCTGGATGCTGGGATGTTGTGATGCTGTGGATGGATGCTGGGATGCTGTGGCTGGATGCTGTGGCTGGATGCTGGTATGCTGTGGCTGGATGCTGGGATGCTGTGGATGGATGCTGTGGCTGGATGCTGTGGATGGATGCTGGGATGCTGTGGATGGATGCTGTGGATGGATGCTGTGGATGGATGCTGTGGATGGATGCTGTGGATGGATGCTGTGGCTGGATGCAGAGACACTCAAGAGATAATTTCTCTACATGCTCATCACCATTTTCCCACGTTAATGTTTTTGTATACTGAAGTTATCAACTGTTGTGCATTGGTTTCGAGATTACTGCACTTGTGTGTGTTGTTGTATTTGTGTGTGTGTGTGTGTGTATAAAACTCACGTTTACGTGTGTGTGTGTGTGTGTGTGTTTTGTAGTTATCCATGTATGTGTGTTTCCACTTGTCTGTGCACATGACGAACACACGTGTGTAGCCAATTATATGTCTGTGTTTTTGTGTGTCTCGTTGTTTGTCACATTTGTCCGTGTGTGTGTGTGTTTTGAAGAGTGTCTATACTTTGTGTGTCTGTATTCACATTCATATGTGTGTGTGTCTGTCCCTGCAGGGCGTCAGTGTGGTGGAACAGGAGCAGTTGGACAACATGATGATCGAGATGGACGGCACAGAAAACAAGTGTGAGTAAAACCTGGAGACCACCGACGGGGCGCTCGGGGGGGCACAGTGAGCCAACACACACACAGACACAGACACACACACACACACACACACACACACACACACACACACAGGGACTTGTAGTGCACCACGAGGCGACATGGCGAACCGCTCGACTAAAGGGGGCCGACCCCCTGGCAAGCGGCCGGTGAGTCTCTTAGTAGGTTACAGCAGCAGCAGAAGTCCCCGTCTCGCTGTCCGTCCACTCCCCGAGCTAACCAGCTAACAGCCACATGCTGCTAGCGCCCCGCACCTACACCTACACCTACACCAGGCCAACGAGTGTGTGTGTGTGTTTTGATTTGGATTTCCCTCCCCTCTTGTTCTCCCCAATTGTACTTGGCCAATCACCCCACTCTCCCGAGCCGTCCCGGTCTCTGCTCCACCCCCCTCTGCCCATCCGGGGAGGGCTGCAGACTACCACATGCCTCCTCCCATACATGTGGAGTCACCAGCCGCTTCCTTTCACCTGACAGTGAGGAGTTTCACCGGGGGGACGTAGCACGTGGGAGGATCACGCTACCCCCCCAGTTCCCCCTCCCCTCCCCCCTGAACAGCCACCCCCTAACCGACCAGAGGAGGCGCTAGTGCAGCGACCAGGACACATGCCCGGACGCCCCATTTGGTGTGTTGTTAAAAATATGGCTGCTCTGGACTGACAGTAAAGTAAATGAAGAGTGTGAACGTAATCTCTGCTCCTCCGTTTGGGTCTGTCTGTTTCTCCTTCTCTCTCCTGACAACAGCCCAGTTCGGAGCCAACGCCATCCTGGGAGTGTCTCTGGCCATCTGTAAGGCCGGCGCGTCAGAGAAAGACGTCCCCCTGTACCGCCATATAGCCGACCTGGCTGGAAACACAGAGCTCGTGCTGCCAGTTCCTGTAAGTGACCCACTGCCCGCTCCCAGAGAGCAAAACCTGCTGTGGCCCGGACCCGTCCCAGACCCGACACTTTCATCCGGCCCACATACCGCGTGGAATGATGGCACTTGGGCGGTCCACTCCCGTTTGCCAGATCTGGGCCAGAACCGAGCCGTAGCAATGCCGCATGTGCCACATATTTGCCAAAGGTGGCCATATTTGTTTTGTGATATTTGGGCCATATTCACCATTTACCACACGGGCCACTTCAGGGTCACATCCAGACCACATGTTGCCCAGGGCACCGCGTCTTTGCCAAAAAAGGCCCACATGTGACTTGGCATATTTGGGCCATATTTGCTGTTATACATGTGGGCCACTTCAGGCTCACATCCATTTGGTCAGGGCCAGAAGAAGGCCACCAGTGCCGCATCACTGCCTGAAGTGGCCCACATCCGGATGCTATCTGGGCTACCTTCAGGTCCACTGTGTGGTCCACCTCACATCTATTGCACAACACTCCGAATACATCACACATCCACGGGCTGGATTATCGATTTGCTGTTGTCCTTGCAAACGGCTGCTTTCTCCCATGGACTGCAAATCACAGCCAAAGCTAATTAATTACACATTCGGTTGTTATAGATTTTAAAAAAAAATCAATATAATTAACTGCAAACACTTTGAGCGTCTGCTTTAATCCGGACAAGCTTTCCTGTGTGCTATCTTTCCTCCGCAGGCCTTCAACGTGATCAACGGAGGCTCGCACGCCGGCAACAAGCTGGCCATGCAGGAGTTCATGGTTCTTCCTGTGGGGGCAGAGTCTTTCAAGTGAGGGCTCACTGCCTACATACTTCATGACACTATGGTATTAGAATAACTAGATAAAGTAGAAACAAATCAGAACAACCAATTAATCTACTACTACTACTACTACTTCCGGCTGCTCCCGTTAGGGGTCGCCATAGCGGATCATCCGCTTATTTATGATCCGCATATTTGACTTGGCGAAGATTTTACGCCGGATGCCCTCCCCATTTGTCCAGGCTTGTGCATCCTCAGTGGCTGGGTTAGAATAACCAATTAATAACTAATAGAAAATGAATAAATAACTAATTAATAATAACCAATAATTAATTAAGTAATCAATAACGAATAACTCCATTAGAAGCTATTGTAATTTAGTTATTCGTTATTGATTGCTTAATTATTAATTAAAGGGCTAATTATTCTAATTTAAGGGCTACCAGGAGGACATATTGGTAGCCCTTTAATTGCAGGCCATCCATTACACAGAAATAACATACATGTAGCTGAGCTATGATCAAATGAAGGTAATTGCTAATGTCCTGCCTAGCAACAGAGCCACGGTGAAGACGTTCAATATTCCCCTTATCGTCCCCTTCAGCACATAATTACTGTTCATCCCCGAGACACAAAGAGCCACAGCTCTTGTGTTTGTTGTTCATATACTCCGTATAGTGTTCAGTGCGTATAGAAGAAGTAACGAGGAGGACAACACCTTTCTCGTTCCCCGGGACCGAACCCCGACCCCCCTTAAGAAGAATTAGATAACAGTCCTCTGATGGAGCTAGTAAACTACCTCGACTACGTCTACTCTCACGTCTCCTGCCTCGTTGTTTTCTAACTCCACACCTCCCTCTTTCCTCCCTCCCTCCTTCCTCCTCCTCCACCCGTCCCCCAGAGAGGCGTTGAGGATAGGAGCGGAGCTGTACCACACGCTGAAGGGGGTGATCCAGGAGAAGTACGGCCGGGACGCCATCAACGTAGGGGACGAGGGGGGCTTCGCTCCCAACATCCTGGAGAACAGCGAAGGTATGGAGACGGCGAGAGCAAAGAAGCGGTGACGTCACGCCGGTACTACCACCCACGATACGCATCATAAGATAACGTCCTGGCGTTTTCCTACAAAGAATACCGCCAGGACGGGGGGGGGTGGGTGGGGGTTGGGGGGTGGGGTACACATCCAACTGAAGGTAGCAGGGAAAGGTGGGCGTCCGGGTAGCGGAGCGGTCTGGTCTGTTGCCTTGCTGCTGCACTCAAAGCTCAAACTAGCGGGGGGGGGTCTTTCTCCCCCCCCTTTTTCTCCCCAATTGTACCCGGCCAGTTACCCCGCTCTTCCGAGCCGTCCCGGTTGCTGCTCCACCCCCCTCTGCTGACCCGGGGGAGGGCTGCAGACTACCACATGCCTCCTCCCATACATGTGGAGTCACCAGCCGCTTCTTCTCACCTGACAGTGAGGAGTTTCCCCGGGGGGGACGTAGCACGTGGGAGGATCAACCAACCCCCCCCAGTTCACCCTCCCGACCACAGGGGGCGCTAGTGCAGCGACCAGGACACACACCCACATCCGGCTTCCCACCCGCAGACACGGCCAATTGCGTCTCTAAGGAGGCCCGACCAAGCCGGGGGGGGGGGTAACACGGGGATTCGAACCGGCGATCCCCGTGTTGGCAGGCAACGGAACAGACCGCCGCGCCACCCGGACGCCCCCACTGCAGTTTCATTTCTCAATGTTTTTCATCTCCGAGCTTTTTAAAATGTGTTCTGTAAGGGCCTTTTCACTACCCATGTAAATCACGTTGACGTTGTCGTTGTAGTACACGACATGTGACTCGAGCAATATCTGATTATCTTGGACCGTTGCCAGGCAACCTGAACACAATCATTTTCCTGCGCGGCATGCTAACTGGTGTAGGTCTACACACGTTACCGCTGGCTAGCTACTTTGTATCATGTACGTTAGTCTGGACGTTTCCATTTATTGTGCAACCAGTGAAGTAATATATCCATCTTTGCTGTGCAACTTTGTTACAATCTGATATTGATAACGACTGTTAATGCAGCCTAATTAAGGGTTATTGATAGAGCACACGTGCGGCGGCGTGATACATAGTGTAGTTAAAAGTCCCAGTGCGGTGATACTGAATATCAGCACTCACGGGAGGCCTCTTGTCCAATCAAATGACTTGGTTGGAACTAACTGGTGTATAAATATAAAGTAACTCACCCTGCCATGGCCTCATCTGATCCCTCTCCCAGCCCTGGACCTGCTGCAGACCGCCATAGAGAAGGCGGGCTTCACAGATAAGGTGGTGGTGGGCATGGACGTGGCTGCCTCAGAGTTCTACCGCGACGGAAAATACGACCTGGACTTCAAGTCTCCACCGGATCCGGAGCGACACATCACCGGCGAAGAGCTGGCTGACATCTACCAGGGCTTCGTCAACAACTACCCAGGTGACCAAGGACACGAATGTCGTTTGCTTCCGTTTCTCGCGGATTCAGGGGTGACCCTGATAGACCACGGCAGCATCCTGGTCAGACCAGGACCATGGTAGACGAGATAAACTCTTCCCCTTTTACTTGTTGTTTGACCTGGTTCCGTGTCCTCGGTAGATTTTATTTCTACTTTGTTCCTGCTATTGAGAGCAAACCTGCCACATACTTGGCTTGTTCTTTGTTCAGCCCCTCTTCCCTGTAAAACTTGATTTTTCTCCTTTTCATTCATTCATGTCATAAAAAAGTAGGTGTGGTCGGGCGTCCCCACAGACACAGTTGGCCGTGTCTGTGGGTGGGAAGCCAGACGTGGGTATGTGTCCTGGTCGCTGCAGTAGCGCCTCCTCTGGTCAGTCGAGCCGCCTGTTCGGGGGGGAGGGGGAAGCGGGGGGAATAGCGTGATCCTCCTACGTGCTACATCCCCCTGGCGAAACTCCCCACTGTCAGGTGAAACTCCCCACTGGCAGGTGAAACTCCCCACTGTCAGGTGAAACTCCCCACTGTTAGGTGAAACGCCCCACTGTCAGGTGAAACGCCCCACTGTCAGGTGAAACTCCCCACTGTCAGCTGAAACTCCTCACTGTTAGGTGAAACTCCCCACTGTCAGGTGAAACTCATCACGGTCGGGTGAAACTCCCCACTTTCAGGTGAAACTCCCCACTGTTAGGTGAAACTCCCCACTGTCAGGTGAAACTCCTCACTGTCAGCTGAAACTCCTCACTGTTAGGTGAAACTCCCCACTGTTAGGTGAAACTCCTCACTGTCAGGGGAAACTCCCCACTGTTAGGTGAAACTCCTCACTGTCAGGTGAAACTCCCCACTGGCAGGTGAAACTCCCCACTGGCAGGTGAAACTCCTCACTGTCAGCTGAAACTCCTCACTGTCAGCTGAAACTCCCCACTGTCAGCTGAAACTCCTCACTGTTAGGTGAAAATCCCCACTGTTAGGTGAAACTCCTCACTGTCAGGTGAAACTCCCCACTGGCAGGTGAAACTCCTCAGTTAGGTGAAACTCCTCACTGTTAGCTGAAACTCCTCACTGTTAGGTGAAACTCCTCACTGTCAGGGGAAACTCCCCACTGTTAGGTGAAACTCCTCACTGTCAGGTGAAACTCCCCACTGTCAGGTGAAACTCCCAACTGTCTGCTAAAACTCCCCACTGTTAGGTGAAACTCCTCTGTTAGGTGAAACTCCCCACTGTCAGCTAAAACTCCCCACTGTTAGGTGAAACTCCGCTGTCAGATGAAACCCCACACTGTCAGGTGAAACTCCTCACTGTCAGCTGAAACTCCCCACTGTTAGGTGAAACTCCCCACTGTCAGGTGAAACTCCTCACTGTTAGGTGAAAAAAAGCGGCTGGCAACTCCACAGGTACCGGAGGAGACATGTGGTAGTTTGCAGCCCTGCCCGGATCAGCAGAGCGGGTGGAGCAACGACTGGGGCAGCTCAGAAGAGTGGGGTAATTGGCCAGCGACTGGGGCAGCTCAGAAGAGTGGGGTAATTGGCCGGGTGCAATTGGGGAGAAAAAAAGGAAGGGGGGGGGGAAATAAAAATAAAAAGGTAAGTAAATGAATAAATCAAACTGTCCAAAAGCTCTGAAATATCTGTAGTAAACGTTATCCAGCCCTGCTCGTCAACCCAGCAGGATGTCCCGCCTACACAGCGGGGGGGGGGGGTTCAGCATGGGGGAGGCAGACCCGAGTATCTGAAGTGTACATTCTGTGGGTTGTTTTGATGTGTTTAATCTGACGTGGCAGACGGGCGGGCTCCGCCACACCTTCCGAAGGAAAGCCTCCGCTGTCACAGGGACAGATTCGTTGGCTTTAACGTAACAGACGGAACGATCTCACTCCGAATTACGGCCTCCCGTCAATCATCTTCCTTTTGACACCAAGAGTCATCAGGGGTCCCTGATGTTCCCAGTGGCACCCCGATAATGACAACACAAAATGTTTCTGTTTAAAAATGGCTGCAGTTAGCCTCAAACTCAAGTTGTCATACAAATTATCCGTCCATCCATCCATCCGTCCGTCCATCCATCCGTCCATCCGTCCGTCCATCCATCCATCCGTCCGTCTATCCATCCATCCGTCCATCCGTCCATCCATCCGTCTATCCATCCATCCATCCGTCCATCCGTCCATCCGTCCATCCGTCCGTCCGTCCGTCCGTCCATCCGTCCGTCCGTCTATCCGTCCGTCCATCCGTCCGTCCGTCTATCCATCCGTCCGTCCATCCATCCGTCCATCCGTCCGTCCGTCCGTCCGTCCGTCCGTCCGTCCGTCCGTCCATCCGTCCATCTGTCCATCCATCCATCCGTCCATCCGTCCATCCGTCCATCCGTCCATCCGTCCGTCCGTCTATCCGTCCGTCCATCCGTCCGTCTATCCATCCGTCCGTCCATCCATCCGTCCATCCATCCATCCGTCCGTCCGTCCGTCCGTCCATCCGTCCATCTGTCCATCCATCCATCCGTCCATCCGTCTATCCATCCGTCCATCCGTCCGTCTATCCATCCGTCCGTCCATCCATCCGTCCGTCCATCCATCCGTCCGTCCATCCGTCCATCCGTCCATCCGTCCATCCGTCCATCCGTCCATCCAGCCATCCATCCATCCAGCCGTCCATCCATGATCCAAACCGCTTATGCGGCTCTCAGGGTCGTGGGATACTGGAGCCTGTCCCAGCAGTCATTGGGCAGCAGGCGGGGAGACACCCTGGACAGGCCGCCAGGCCATCACAGGGCCCACACACCCCCACACACACACACCCCCACACACCCCCCCACACACACACACACACACACACACACACACACACACCTAGGGACAATGTAGTACGGCTGATCCACCTGACCTACATGTCTTTGGACTGTGGGAGGAACCCGGAGCACCCGGAGGAAACCCACAGAGACACGGGGAGAACATGCAAACTCCACACAGAGGACGACCCGGGACGACCCCCAAGGCTGGACAACCCCGGGGGGCTCGAACCTTCTTGCTGTGAGGCCACCGCGCCAACCGCCGTGCCGCCCCAACCCAGATAACCACAACATAAAATGTTACCGTGTAAAAATGGCTCCAATTAGCCTCAACCTCGAGTTGTCATACAAATTAGACCGGAAACCCTAATTAAGTGTGAGAAGAGCATTTAGGGACGCCACATCCGTGGGCGAACAGATATTTCTGGACATTCAACTCGTTGCATTCAGCTTTAGTTCAGCGAGACGAGCTCGTTAAAACTGCATTAGTCCCCGTCAAGCTGGTTGGAATTCATCAACACATCGCCGGCCGGCAGACGAGGAGGGAGACACGGCGGCCTCGTCTGCTGACTCACTGTGACTGCTACACTGTCCGGTTCTGGCAGGGTTCAACACTACGAGCATGGGAAGACGAGCCGGCTGAGCAGAACGACCCGTCTGCCCCCATCCGACGGCCACACATTCGGCAGAGAATGGAGAGGCCGTCCACGGCGTCACACGGAAACACACCACCGGACATTATGGATCCGAGCAGGACCGAAAGGTTGAAGCAGTACTGAAGGCCGGGCGGCACGGTGGCGCAGTGGTCAGCGCCGTCGCCCCACAGCGAGAAGGTCCTGGGTTCGAGCCCCGGCTCGTCCTCTGTCAAAGACATGTAGGTCAGGTGGATCAGCTGGACTACATTGTCCCTAGGTGTGTGTGTGTGTGGGGGGGGCTGTGTGATGGCCTGGCAGCCTGTCCAGGGTGTCTCCCCGCCCAACGACTGCTGGGATAGGCTCCAGCATCCCGCGACCCTGAGAGCAGGATAAGCGGTTGGGATGATGGATGGATGGATCGATGGATGGATGGATGGATGGATGAATGGATGGATGGATGAACGGATGGATGGATGGATGGATGGATGGATGGATGGATGGATGGATGGATGGATGGATGGATGGATGGATGGATGGATGGATTACTGAAGGCCGGCAGTCTTCTACCCCCCTCTGAAGGGAGCTGCAAGTCAAAACTGTCATATATTTAAAAAATAGAGATTCAAATGAAGAGACTGATTCAGAGCGACTCCAGGTCCAGCGCGGAAGCGAGAGGCGTGGGGCCGTAGGGCGGTTTGAAGTCCCGTCTGAGCGACCAAACTCAAGCCCCGTACCTAGACCCCCGATCTGAATCACATGTCCACACATCTGCGAACGGGGTTTGAATCTGAGTTGCGAAACTCGGTTTTCAGGTGTTTTTGTTTGCCGTCCCGACCTGATAAAAGGGGAACCTGAGATGATCTGACCCACGGGTTTGTTCTGACGCGCTCGTGGGCTTTTCTACCCCTCACGTTTGCCTGACAGACGGCACCGAAGTGATTGGTACCTCCTTCCCCCAGTCCAGTCAAATGAGGCCCCCCCCCCAAAAAAAATTCCCCGGGGTCGTCCGGGTAGCATGGCGGTCTATTCCGTTCCCTACCAACACGGGGATCGCCGGTTCGAATCCCCGTGTTACCTCCGGCTTGGTCGGGCGTCCCTGAAGACTCAATTGGCTGTGTCTGTGGGTGGGGAGCCGGATGTGGGTGTGTGTCCTGGTCGCTGCACTAGCGCCTCCTCTGGTCAGTCAGGGTGCCTGTTCGGGGGGGGGGACTGGGGGGAATAGCATGATCCTCCCACACGCTACGTCACCCTGGTGAAACTCCTCACTGTCAGGTGAAAGGAAGCGGCTGGCGACTCCACATGTATGGGAGGAGACGTGGTAGTCTGCAGCCCTCCCCGGCTCAGCAGGGGGGGTGGAGCAGCGACCGGGACGGCTCAGAAGAGTGGAGTAATTGGCCGGATACAATTGTGGAGAAAAAATTCCTGTAAAAAAAAATCAGATTTGAGCTATTGGTCTGAAAACAGCCCTTTCCCCCTCCGTCCCAGTGGTGTCCATCGAGGACCCGTTCGACCAGGACGACTGGGAGGCATGGTCCCGCCTGACGGCCCAGGTGGGGATCCAGGTTGTGGGAGACGACCTGACGGTGACCAACCCCAAGAGAATAGAGAAGGCCGCAGAGGAGCGCGCCTGCAACTGCCTGCTGCTCAAAGTCAACCAGATAGGATCCGTGACCGAAGCCATCCAGGCGTAAGCACCAACTCTCTGATTGTGTTTCAGCACAGTTTTGGAAAAATATTACTGCAGTAGTGAAAAATATATTACTGCAATAATGGAAAATATATTACTGCAATAATGGAACATATATTACTGCAATGATGAAAAATATATTACTGCAATGATGAAAAATATATTACTGCAATAATGGAACATATATTACTGCAATGATGAAAAATATATTACTGCAATAATGGAATATATATTACTGTAATGATGGAATATACATTACTGCAATGATGAAAAATATATTACTACAATAATGAAAAATATATTACTGCAGTAGTGAAAAATATATTACTGCGATAATGACAATTTTTATTACTGCAATAATGGAAAATATATTACTGCAATAATGGAATATATATTACTGCAATAATTGAACATATATTACTGCAATAATGGAATATATATTACTGCAATAATGGAAAATATATATTACTGCAATAATGGAATATATATTACTGCAATAATGGAACATATATTACTGCAATAAGGAAAATATATTACTGCAATAATGGACCATATATTACTGCAATAAGGAATATATATTACTGCAATAATGGAACATATATTACTGCAATAAGGAAAATATATTACTGCAATAATGGAAAATATATTACTGCAATAATGGAAAAATATATTACTGCAATAATGAAAAATATATTACTGCAATAATGGAAAATATATTACTGCAATAATGGAATATATATTACTGCAATAACTGAAAATATATTACTGCAATAATGGAATATATATTACTGCAATAACTGAACATATATTACTGCAATAATGGAATACATATTACTGCAATAATTGAACATATATTACTGCAATAATGGAATATATATTACTGCAATAATGGAACATATATTACTGCAATAATGGAATATATATTACTGCAATAATGGAATATATATTACTGCAATAATGGAATATATATTACTGCAATAATGGAATATATATTACTGCAATAATGGAACATATATTACTGCAATAATGGAATATATATTACTGCAATAATGGAATATATATTACTGCAATAATGGAATATATATTACTGCAATAATGGAACATATATTACTGCAATAATGGAATATATATTACTGCAATAATGGAACATATATTACTGCAATAATGGAATATATATTACTGCAATAATGGAATATATATTACTGCAATAATGGAATATATATTACTGCAATAATGGAACATATATTACTGCAATAATGGAATATATATTACTGCAATAATGGAACATATATTACTGCAATAATGGAATATATAATACTGCAATAATGGAATATATATTACTGCAATAATGGAATATATATTACTGCAATAATGGAATATATATTACTGCAATAATGGAATATATATTACTGCAATAATGGAACATATATTACTGCAATAATGGAATATATATTACTGCAATAATGGAACATATATTACTGTAATAATGGAATATATATTACTGCAATAATGGAACATATATTACTGCAATAATGGAATATATATTACTGCAATAATGGAACATATATTACTGCAATAATGGAATATATATTACTGCAATAATGGAACATATATTACTGCAATAATGGAACATATATTACTGCAATAATGGAAAATATATTACTGCAATAATGGAACATATATTACTGCAATAATGGAACATATATTACTGCTGGCGTCGTGTGTGGCTGCCGCTTCTCCCCCTCGTAGCCCCCCTTCCCATCCTCCCCTGTATGTTTGTGTTATGTTTATCTGTCATCTTGTTTCACCCCGTTTATTGTAAAGCGAGTTTGAGTATTAGAAAAGCGCTGTATAAGTTGATTTATTATTATTATTATTTTTATTATTATTATTATTATTATTATTACTACTGCACTAATGGAAAGCTGGTGCATAGATGTAGGGCACGACTATTATGATCACAGTATCATAAAAAAAAAGAAAAACCACTAAAACATGTACTTAATAAGTGAATTTGGTAAATCATATCCTGTGGGTCATAGGTTCGATTCCCAGCAACAGCCAGGAGTCCGGTCAACGTGTCCTTGGGCAAGACACACAACAGCTACGTAATAATTCATTGTGCGTCACAGTGGCTTAGTGTCAGCTGAGTGAATGAGCTGTAACTCTGCAGGATCCATCTCAGGATTCACCGTCAGACCGCCGCCCGTCATGCTGCTGTGTGTTTTCTGAGGGCAGCGGTTTTGTTGTTTCGGGAGGCAGAAGCTAACCAGCCGTGGGAGGTCAGAGTTCATCGAGGAAAAACTGAAAACGATACCTTGTGACTCGAACCCAAGTGGTGTATT
>NC_079228.1:38608817-38668817 GCF_029633865.1 Lampris incognitus | reverse complement strand
AGATGCTATAAAACCATGGAGAAGCTGTTCTTCACCCCCTCCTGCTAGCTACGTGGCTCGACTTTGTGCTATTTTGCTGAGACTTTATTATCGATCTTGCTACGACGTATTGCTATCTATCTATACATCTATCTGTCTATCTATCTATCTATCTATCTATCTATCTATCTATCTATCTATCTATCTATCTATCTATCTATCTATCTATCTATCTATCTATCTATCTATCTATACATCTATCCATCTATCCATCTATCTATCTAACAGTTATTGGTATCATCGAACTTATTATTCGCCAAGTTGTATTGGTGAATGATAAGTTGTATTGCACTGCCATGCCGTAGGCCTACCACCATGCCGTGGTCGCATGTGAAATGCGAGGTCCCTGGATGCCCAAGCCCCGGCGTTAGCCCCGGTGCCAGCCCCGGTGCCAGCCCCGGCGTTAGCCCCGGTGCCAGCCCCGGTGCCAGCCCCGGCGTTAGGTGGCGTGAAGCCATCGGGTTACGAGAAGCGGATCTCTCCAAAAACACAAAAGTGTGCAGTTTCCACTTCACGCGGGACTCGTTTGAGAACACGACCCCTACCGCTAGCTACCGCTAGCAATGCCTTGCAAATAAGCTAGCTAGCTGGCTAGCTAGTTAGCTCAGTGATTCAAATCCTCGCGCCACTGAATTTCTCATTTTGTTCTACGGCAAGGGACGAGCGGTACCGAGCCCCACCCACGCGACCACCCAGGAAGACAGTAGCCAATAGCTTTGAATTCATAAAACCACACCTATTTTTGGTTATGGGTCAAACTCCCGACGTTAAAAAATGTGTTCAGAAAGGGCAGGTCAGTCTCTCTTATATGACCATGCTGATGTTAGCATGAGGTGTTAGCATTGATGATGTTAGCATGAGGTGTTAGCATTGATGATGTTAGCATGAGGTGTTAGCATTGATGATGTTAGCATGAGGTGTTAGCATTGATGATGTTAGCATGAGGCGTTAGCATTGATGATGTTAGCATGAGGTGTTAGCATTGATGATGTTAGCATGTGGTGTTAGCATTGATGATGTTAGCATGAGGTGTTAGCATTGATGATGTTAGCATGAGGCGTTAGCATTGATGATGTTAGCATTCTGTTATATGGCTTCAGGAACTCATCGTAACACTACAGCTATTGTACGGGTCAAATGAGTTCACTGATATTTTTTCTCCGTCTGTCCTCATTCTCTCGTCTCTCTTTTTACCTCCATCTTTTTACCTCCGTCTCGGTCTCTCTCTCTGCAGGTGTAAGCTGGCCCAGGCTAACGGCTGGGGTGTGATGGTCAGCCATCGCTCAGGCGAGACAGAGGACACCTTTATCGCTGACCTGGTGGTGGGACTCTGCACTGGACAGGTACACACACTCACACACACACACACACACACACGCACACACACACACACACAGACACACACACACACACACACACACACACACACACACACACACACACACACACACACACACACACAGACATAGACATGCACCACTAGCAGAAATATTCACAGACAAAAAGATGTAGACATATACATGTATGCAGACACACAAACACACCCACATGCATGACAAAGCAATGTGTATTCTGTCACACACACCGAAACACATCAGCATGTTTAAACACACACCCACCAAACACACACACACCCACCAAAAACACCCACTGGCTGATATACCATGCAACTCTTTTCATGTGGAATCTATCACGTCTTCCTGTCTGTCTGTCTTTTAATCTCTCTCTCTCTTGCTCTCACACTGTCTGTGTGTGTCTCTCTCTCACCGTCTGTGTCTGTGTGTCTCACTGTCTCTCGCTCCGTCCTCCTCAGATTAAGACCGGTGCTCCCTGCAGATCTGAGAGGCTGGCCAAGTACAACCATCTCATGAGGTCAGTAGAATCCTCTCTCTCTCTCTCTCTCTCTCTCTCCTCTCTCCTCTCTCTCCTCTCTTTTCTCCTCTCTCTCTCTCCTCTCTCTCCCACTTCTCTCTCTCCTCTCTTTTCTCCTCTCTCTCTTCTCTCTCCCACTTCTCTCTCTCCTCTCTCCTCTCGCTCCTCTATTTCCTCTCTCTTCTCTTTTCTCTCTCTCCACGTTCTCCTCTCTTCTCTCTCTCTTCTCTCTCTCCTCTCTTTTCTCCTCTCTCTTCTGCTCCTCTCTCTCCTTTCTCTTCTCTCTCCTCTCGCTCCTCTATTTCCTCTCTCTTCTCTTTCCTCTCTCCACATTCTCCTCTCTTCTCTCTTTTCTCTCTCTCCTCTCTTTTCTCCTCTCTCTCTTCTCTCTCCCACTTCCCTCTCGCTCCTCTATTTCCTCTCTCTTCTCTTTTCTCTCTCCACGTTCTCCTCTCTTCTCTCTCTCTTCTCTGTCTCCTCTCTTTTCTCCTCTCTCTCTTGCTCCTCTCTCTCCTTTCTCTTCTCTCTCCTCTCGCTCCTCTATTTCCTCTCTCTTCTCTTTCCTCTCTCCACGTTCTCCTCTCTTCTCTCTCTCTCTCTCTCCTCTCTTTTCTCCTCTCTCTCTTGCTCCTCTCTCTCCTTTCTCTTCTCTCTCCTCTCGCTCCTCTATTTCCTCTCTCTTCTCTTTCCTCTCTCCACGTTCTCCTCTCTTCTCTCTTTTCTCTCTCTCCTCTCTTTTCTCCTCTCTCTCTTCTCTCTCCCACTTCCCTCTCGCTCCTCTATTTCCTCTCTCTTCTCTTTTCTCTCTCCACGTTCTCCTCTCTTCTCTCTCTCTTCTCTCTCTCCTCTCTTTTCTCCTCTCTCTCTTGCTCCTCTCTCTCCTTTCTCTTCTCTCTCCTCTTGCTCCTCTATTTCCTCTCTCTTCTCTTTCCTCTCTCCACATTCTCCTCTCTTCTCTCTTTTCTCTCTCTCCTCTCTTTTCTCCTCTCTCTCTTCTCTCTCCCACTTCCCTCTCGCTCCTCTATTTCCTCTCTCTTTTTTCTCTCTCCACGTTCTCCTCTCTTCTCTCTCTCTTCTCTCTCTCCTCTCTTTTCTCCTCTCTCTCTTGCTCCTCTCTCTCCTTTCTCTTCTCTCTCCTCTCGCTCCTCTATTTCCTCTCTCTTCTCTTTTCTCTCTCTCCACGTTCTCCTCTCTTCTCTCTCTCTTCTCTCTCTCCTCTCTTTTCTCCTCTCTCTCTTGCTCCTCTCTCTCCTCTCTCCTCTCGCTCCTCTATTTCCTCTCTCTTCTCTTTCCTCTCTCCACATTCTCCTCTCTTCTCTCTTTTCTCTCTCTCCTCTCTTTTCTCCTCTCTCTCTTGCTCCTCTCTCTCCTTTCTCTCCTCTCTCCTCTCGCTCCTCTATTTCCTCTCTCTTCTCTTTCCTCTCTCCACATTCTCCTCTCTTCTCTCTTTTCTCTCTCTCCTCTCTTTTCTCCTCTCTCTCTTCTCTCTCCCACTTCCCTCTCGCTCCTCTATTTCCTCTCTCTTCTCTTTCCTCTCTCCACGTTCTCCTCTCTTCTCTCTCTTCTCTCTCTTCTCTCTCTTCTCTCTCTCCTCTCTTTTCTCCTCTCTCTCTTGCTCCTCTCTCTCCTTTCTCTTCTCTCTCCTCTCGCTCCTCTATTTCCTCTCTCTTCTCTTTTCTCTCTCCACGTTCTCCTCTCTTCTCTCTCTCTTCTCTCTCTCCTCTCTTTTCTCCTCTCTCTCTTGCTCCTCTCTCTTTCTCTTCTCTCTCCTCTCGCTCCTCTATTTCCTCTCTCTTCTCTTTCCTCTCTCCACGTTCTCCTCTCTTCTCTCTTTTCTCTCTCTCCTCTCTTTTCTCCTCTCTCTCTTCTCTCTCCCACTTCCCTCTCGCTCCTCTATTTCCTCTCTCTTTTTTCTCTCTCCACGTTCTCCTCTCTTCTCTCTCTCTTCTCTCTCTCCTCTCTTTTCTCCTCTCTCTCTTGCTCCTCTCTCTCCTTTCTCTTCTCTCTCCTCTCGCTCCTCTATTTCCTCTCTCTTCTCTTTTCTCTCTCTCCACGTTCTCCTCTCTTCTCTCTCTCTTCTCTCTCTCCTCTCTTTTCTCCTCTCTCTCTTGCTCCTCTCTCTCCTCTCTCCTCTCGCTCCTCTATTTCCTCTCTCTTCTCTTTCCTCTCTCCACATTCTCCTCTCTTCTCTCTTTTCTCTCTCTCCTCTCTTTTCTCCTCTCTCTCTTGCTCCTCTCTCTCCTTTCTCTCCTCTCTCCTCTCGCTCCTCTATTTCCTCTCTCTTCTCTTTCCTCTCTCCACATTCTCCTCTCTTCTCTCTTTTCTCTCTCTCCTCTCTTTTCTCCTCTCTCTCTTCTCTCTCCCACTTCCCTCTCGCTCCTCTATTTCCTCTCTCTTCTCTTTCCTCTCTCCACGTTCTCCTCTCTTCTCTCTCTTCTCTCTCTTCTCTCTCTTCTCTCTCTTCTCTCTCTCCTCTCTTTTCTCCTCTCTCTCTTGCTCCTCTCTCTCCTTTCTCTTCTCTCTCCTCTCGCTCCTCTATTTCCTCTCTCTTCTCTTTTCTCTCTCCACGTTCTCTTCTCTTCTCTCTCTCTTCTCTCTCTCCTCTCTTTTCTCCTCTCTCTCTTGCTCCTCTCTCTCCTTTCTCTTCTCTCTCCTCTCGCTCCTCTATTTCCTCTCTCTTCTCTTTCCTCTCTCCACATTCTCCTCTCTTCTCTCTTTTCTCTCTCTCCTCTCTTTTCTCCTCTCTCTCTTCTCTCTCCCACTTCCCTCTCGCTCCTCTATTTCCTCTCTCTTCTCTTTTCTCTCTCCACGTTCTCCTCTCTTCTCTCTCTCTTCTCTCTCTCCTCTCTTTTCTCCTCTCTCTCTTGCTCCTCTCTCTCCTTTCTCTTCTCTCTCCTCTCGCTCCTCTATTTCCTCTCTCTTCTCTTTTCTCTCTCCTCTCTTTTCTCCTCTCTTCTCTCTCTCTTCTCTCTCTCCTCTCTTTTCTCCTCTCTCTCTTCTCTCTCCCACTTCCCTCTCGCTCCTCTATTTCCTCTCTCTTCTCTTTCCTCTCTCCACATTCTCCTCTCTTCTCTCTTTTCTCTCTCTCCTCTCTTTTCTGCTCTCTCTCGTCTCTCTCCCACTTCCCTCTCGCTCCTCTATTTCCTCTCTCTTCTCTTTTCTCTCTCCACGTTCTCCTCTCTTCTCTCTTTTCTCTCTCTCCTCTCTTTTCTCCTCTCTCTCTTCTCTCTCCCACTTCCCTCTCGCTCCTCTATTTCCTCTCTCTTCTCTTTCCTCTCTCCACGTTTTCCTCTCTTCTCTCTGTCACTTCTCTCTCGCTTCTCTCTCCTCTCTCTTCTCTTTTCTCTCTCTCCACGTTCTCCTCTCTTCTCTCTCTCTTCTCTCTCTCCTCTCTTTTCTCCTCTCTCTCTTGCTCCTCTCTCTCCTTTCTCTTCTCTCTCCTCTCTCTTCTCTTTCCTCTCTCCACATTCTCCTCTCTTCTCTCTTTTCTCTCTCTCCTCTCTTTTCTCCTCTCTCTCTTCTCTCTCCCACTTCCCTCTCGCTCCTCTATTTCCTCTCTCTTCTCTTTCCTCTCTCCACATTCTCCTCTCTTCTCTCTCTCTTCTCTCTCTCCTCTCTTTTCTCCTCTCTCTCTTGCTCCTCTCTCTCCTTTCTCTTCTCTCTCCTCTCGCTCCTCTATTTCCTCTCTCTTCTCTTTCCTCTCTCCACATTCTCCTCTCTTCTCTCTTTTCTCTCTCTCCTCTCTTTTCTCCTCTCTCTCTTGCTCCTCTCTCTCCTTTCTCTCCTCTCTCCTCTCGCTCCTCTATTTCCTCTCTCTTCTCTTTCCTCTCTCCACATTCTCCTCTCTTCTCTCTTTTCTCTCTCTCCTCTCTTTTCTCCTCTCTCTCTTCTCTCTCCCACTTCCCTCTCGCTCCTCTATTTCCTCTCTCTTCTCTTTCCTCTCTCCACGTTCTCCTCTCTTCTCTCTCTTCTCTCTCTTCTCTCTCTTCTCTCTCTCCTCTCTTTTCTCCTCTCTTGCTCCTCTCTCTCCTTTCTCTTCTCTCTCCTCTCGCTCCTCTATTTCCTCTCTCTTCTCTTTTCTCTCTCCACGTTCTCCTCTCTTCTCTCTCTCTTCTCTCTCTCCTCTCTCTCTTGCTCCTCTCTCTCCTTTCTCTTCTCTCTCCTCTCGCTCCTCTATTTCCTCTCTCTTCTCTTTCCTCTCTCCACATTCTCCTCTCTTCTCTCTTTTCTCTCTCTCCTCTCTTTTCTCCTCTCTCTCTTCTCTCTCCCACTTCCCTCTCGCTCCTCTATTTCCTCTCTCCTCTCTTTTCTCTCTCCACGTTCTCTTCTCTTCTCTCTCTCTTCTCTCTCTCCTCTCTTTTCTCCTCTCTCTCTTGCTCCTCTCTCTCCTTTCTCTTCTCTCTCCTCTCGCTCCTCTATTTCCTCTCTCTTCTCTTTCCTCTCTCCACATTCTCCTCTCTTCTCTCTTTTCTCTCTCTCCTCTCTTTTCTCCTCTCTCTCTTCTCTCTCCCACTTCCCTCTCGCTCCTCTATTTCCTCTCTCTTCTCTTTTCTCTCTCCACGTTCTCCTCTCTTCTCTCTCTCTTCTCTCTCTCCTCTCTTTTCTCCTCTCTCTCTTGCTCCTCTCTCTCCTTTCTCTTCTCTCTCCTCTCGCTCCTCTATTTCCTCTCTCTTCTCTTTTCTCTCTCTCCACGTTCTCCTCTCTTCTCTCTCTCTTCTCTCTCTCCTCTCTTTTCTCCTCTCTCTCTTCTCTCTCCCACTTCCCTCTCGCTCCTCTATTTCCTCTCTCTTCTCTTTCCTCTCTCCACATTCTCCTCTCTTCTCTCTTTTCTCTCTCTCCTCTCTTTTCTGCTCTCTCTCTTCTCTCTCCCACTTCCCTCTCGCTCCTCTATTTCCTCTCTCTTCTCTTTTCTCTCTCCACGTTCTCCTCTCTTCTCTCTTTTCTCTCTCTCCTCTCTTTTCTCCTCTCTCTCTTCTCTCTCCCACTTCCCTCTCGCTCCTCTATTTCCTCTCTCTTCTCTTTCCTCTCTCCACATTCTCCTCTCTTCTCTCTTTTCTCTCTCTCCTCTCTTTTCTGCTCTCTCTCTTCTCTCTCCCACTTCCCTCTCGCTCCTCTATTTCCTCTCTCTTCTCTTTCCTCTCTCCACGTTTTCCTCTCCTCTCTGTCACTTCTCTCTCGCTTCTCTCTCCTCTCTCTTCTCTTTTCTCTCTCTCCACATTCTCCTCTCTTCTCTCTTTTCTCTCTCTCCTCTCTTTTCTCCTCTCTCTCTTCTCTCTCCCACTTCCCTCTCGCTCCTCTATTTCCTCTCTCTTCTCTTTTCTCTCTCCACGTTTTCCTCTCTTCTCTCTGTCACTTCTCTCTCGCTTCTCTCTCCTCTCTCTTCTCTTTTCTCTCTCTCCACGTTCTCCTCTCTTCTCTCTCTCTTCTCTCTCTCCTCTCTTTTCTCCTCTCTCTCTTGCTCCTCTCTCTCCTTTCTCTTCTCTCTCCTCTCTCTTCTCTTTCCTCTCTCCACATTCTCCTCTCTTCTCTCTTTTCTCTCTCTCCTCTCTTTTCTCCTCTCTCTCTTCTCTCTCCCACTTCCCTCTCGCTCCTCTATTTCTCTCTCTTCTCTTTTCTCTCTCCACGTTTTCCTCTCTTCTCTCTGTCACTTCTCTCTCGCTTCTCTCTCCTCTCTCTTCTCTTTTCTCTCTCTCCACGTTCTCCTCTCTTCTCTCTCTCTTCTCTCTCTCCTCTCTTTTCTCCTCTCTCTCTTGCTCCTCTCTCTCCTTTCTCTTCTCTCTCCTCTCGCTCCTCTATTTCCTCTCTCTTCTCTTTCCTCTCTCCACATTCTCCTCTCTTCTCTCTTTTCTCTCTCTCCTCTCTTTTCTCCTCTCTCTCTTCTCTCTCCCACTTCCCTCTCGCTCCTCTATTTCCTCTCTCCTCTCTTTTCTCTCTCCACGTTCTCTTCTCTTCTCTCTCTCTTCTCTCTCTCCTCTCTTTTCTCCTCTCTCTCTTGCTCCTCTCTCTCCTTTCTCTTCTCTCTCCTCTCGCTCCTCTATTTCCTCTCTCTTCTCTTTCCTCTCTCCACATTCTCCTCTCTTCTCTCTTTTCTCTCTCTCCTCTCTTTTCTCCTCTCTCTCTTCTCTCTCCCACTTCCCTCTCGCTCCTCTATTTCCTCTCTCTTCTCTTTTCTCTCTCCACGTTCTCCTCTCTTCTCTCTCTCTTCTCTCTCTCCTCTCTTTTCTCCTCTCTCTCTTGCTCCTCTCTCTCCTTTCTCTTCTCTCTCCTCTCGCTCCTCTATTTCCTCTCTCTTCTCTTTTCTCTCTCTCCACGTTCTCCTCTCTTCTCTCTCTCTTCTCTCTCTCCTCTCTTTTCTCCTCTCTCTCTTCTCTCTCCCACTTCCCTCTCGCTCCTCTATTTCCTCTCTCTTCTCTTTCCTCTCTCCACATTCTCCTCTCTTCTCTCTTTTCTCTCTCTCCTCTCTTTTCTCCTCTCTCTCTTCTCTCTCCCACTTCCCTCTCGCTCCTCTATTTCCTCTCTCTTCTCTTTTCTCTCTCCACGTTCTCCTCTCTTCTCTCTTTTCTCTCTCTCCTCTCTTTTCTCCTCTCTCTCTTCTCTCTCCCACTTCCCTCTCGCTCCTCTATTTCCTCTCTCTTCTCTTTCCTCTCTCCACGTTTTCCTCTCCTCTCTGTCACTTCTCTCTCGCTTCTCTCTCCTCTCTCTTCTCTTTTCTCTCTCTCCACATTCTCCTCTCTTCTCTCTTTTCTCTCTCTCCTCTCTTTTCTCCTCTCTCTCTTCTCTCTCCCACTTCCCTCTCGCTCCTCTATTTCCTCTCTCTTCTCTTTTCTCTCTCCACGTTTTCCTCTCTTCTCTCTGTCACTTCTCTCTCGCTTCTCTCTCCTCTCTCTTCTCTTTTCTCTCTCTCCACGTTCTCCTCTCTTCTCTCTCTCTTCTCTCTCTCCTCTCTTTTCTCCTCTCTCTCTTGCTCCTCTCTCTCCTTTCTCTTCTCTCTCCTCTCTCTTCTCTTTCCTCTCTCCACATTCTCCTCTCTTCTCTCTTTTCTCTCTCTCCTCTCTTTTCTCCTCTCTCTCTTCTCTCTCCCACTTCCCTCTCGCTCCTCTATTTCCTCTCTCTTCTCTTTTCTCTCTCCACGTTCTCCTCTCTTCTCTCTCTCTTCTCTCTCTCCTCTCTTTTCTCCTCTCTCTCTTGCTCCTCTCTCTCCTTTCTCTCCTCTCTCCTCTCGCTCCTCTATTTCCTCTCTCTTCTCTTTCCTCTCTCCACATTCTCCTCTCTTCTCTCTTTTCTCTCTCTCCTCTCTTTTCTCCTCTCTCTCTCCCACTTCCCTCTCGCTCCTCTATTTCCTCTCTCCTCTCTTTTCTCTCTCCACGTTCTCTTCTCTTCTCTCTCTCTTCTCTCTCTCCTCTCTTTTCTCCTCTCTCTCTTGCTCCTCTCTCTCCTTTCTCTTCTCTCTCCTCTCGCTCCTCTATTTTCTCTCTCTCTTTCTCTTCTCTTCTCTCTCTCAACCTCACCCTCACCCTAACCGATAGCTAACCCACAACCTAATCCCACAACCGTCCTAGTCACAGAGGCCGGCGGCACACCAAGGGGGCGGCCGGTAGTGCCGCTCCTGCAGCAACATGAATTGTGATGCCGCAGGAGCAACAGCAACACGGTGAGATGAGACGCCGCCGTGGCACATTCAGGAGGCAGCACCTCGATGACATTCAGGACCGCAGGGGGGAAACCACGGCAACCGTAACCCGTCCTCGAAAAACAAACCGCAACTCCTCTTTCAAGTAAAAGTCGTATCTGGAGGAATGTGTCGAGCATGACCCGGGAGGCGATGTCTTGTTTTAATGAGACGGGCCTCGTGAATGAACTGTCACCCGTTAACTGATGGACCGCCATGCAAACAGCCACCCGTGTTGATCAGGAGCAGTTCAGGAAGCAGTGTTTGGGTTGCTGTGTGAATGCAGTTTATGGGTTTATATGCAGAGGGCTGATGGCACTGTTAGAGAAGGTGTATGAAGAGGAGGGTGAGCTGAAGAGGAGGGTGAGCTGGCTGTATGAAGAGGAGGGTGAGCTGGCTGTATGAAGAGGAGGGTGAGCTGGCTGTATGAAGAGGAGGGTGAGCTGGCTGTATGAAGAGGAGGGTGAGCTGAAGAGGAGGGAGAGCTGAACAGGAGGGTGAGCTGAAGAGGAGGGTGAGCTGAACAGGAGGGTGAGCTGAACAGGAGGGTGAGCTGAAGAGGAGGGAGAGCTGAACAGGAGGGTGAGCTGAAGAGGAGGGTGAGCTGAAGAGGAGGGTGAGCTGAACAGGAGGGTGAGCTGAACAGGGGGGTGAGCTGAAGAGGAGGGTGAGCTGAACAGGAGGGTGAGCTGAAGAGGAGGGTGAGCTGAACAGGAGGGTGAGCTGAAGAGGAGGGTGAGCTGAACAGGAGGGTGAGCTGAAGAGGAGGGTGAGCTGGCTGTATGAAGAGGAGGGTGAGCTGAACAGGAGGGTGAGCTGAACAGGAGGGAGAGCTGGCTGTATGAAGAGGAGGGTGAGCTGAACAGGAGGGAGAGCTGGCTGTATGAAGAGGAGGGTGAGCTGAACAGGAGGGAGAGCTGGCTGTATGAAGAGGAGGGTGCTGGCTGTATGAAGAGGAGGGTGAGCTGAAGAGGAGGGTGAGCTGGCTGTATGAAGAGGAGGGTGAGCTGAAGAGGAGGGTGAGCTGGCTGTATGAAGAGGAGGGTGAGCTGAAGAGGAGGGTGAGCTGGCTGTATGAAGAGGAGGGTGAGCTGAAGAGGAGGGTGAGCTGGCTGTATGAAGAGGAGGGTGAGCTGGCTGTATGAAGAGGAGGGTGAGCTGGCTGTATGAAGGGGAGGGTGAGCTGAAGAGGAGGGTGAGCTGGCTGTATGAAGAGGAGGGTGAGCTGGCTGTATGAAGAGGAGGGTGAGCTGGCTGTATGAAGAGGAGGGTGAGCTGGCTGTATGAAGAGGAGGGTGAGCTGAAGAGGAGGGTGAGCTGGCTGTATGAAGAGGAGGGTGAGCTGGCTGTATGAAGAGGAGGGTGAGCTGAAGAGGAGGGTGAGCTGGCTGTATGAAGAGGAGGGTGAGCTGGCTGGATGAAGAGGAGGGTGAGCTGGCTGGATGAAGAGGAGGGTGAGCTGAGGTTAGCTGAGGTTCACCCTCCTTCATGTTCCTAACCGTGACACGTCTCCCCGTGATGTCACCGCTGGTCACCCCATATGTACCAGCCAGTCAGCAGGCTGAGTGTGTGTGTGTGTGTGTGTGTGTGTGTGTGTGTGTGTGTGTGTGTGTGTGTGTGTGTGTGTGTGTGTGTCTGTGTCTGTGTGTGTGTGTGACCTGAGAGCGGCTCAGCAACCCTAATCCCACTGGATGCCTCAGGCCCGATAGGGGTGGGGGGTTGGATGTCGGGGCTAGAGGCTTCTTTCATTCAGCAAGACAAAACACACTTAAGTCCACACACACACACACACACACACACACACACACACACACACACACTCACTCACACACACACCACCACCACCACAGGTGGGTTCAGTAAGTCATTTTAGTCATTTCTTTGTATAGCACCTTTCACAGATAGACAATCACAAAGTGCTGCCCAGCATAAAATATAACAAATAAAATAGAAACATCAAAGTAACAGACGAAGTTGACACAGATGAGTTATTGTAAAGGTCGGTACGTCAAAGGTCGGCTACACTTCAGAACCACGGAGAGCGGACGCACCACGGTTGGGGAGCCTCAACAGACGGTCTCTAAACCACATCAGTCGACAAGGCGATGAAACAAGTCCACAAGGCAACTCGGCTGTAATATAGCTAATAGCCTCGTCATGTGACAGTAACAGGGGAGCCCACATCAGACCCAAAACCTGGTAGATAGCATGGTTTGGCTGGCAGCACACAATGCAGCCGTCCTTTCCCCCCTCGCTCTCCTTCCTCTTTCTACATCCACTTTTATGTGTGTGACTCATGCTAGCTTGATTTTATGTTTCTAACGTTACTTAGGTAGGCTAGCTAGGTAAAGGATATTGCGCGTGCTAAACAAGCTATCATCACATGCTCAAAACAGACACGTAACATTGGACCAGGACAATGCATGCAGAAATATTGACGGCCCCCCCTCCCCTAGCAACGGGCCCTGGTGCCACTGCACCGGCTGCACCACCCATATTCACGCCAGTAACCCTCTAGCACTGTTGTGAGTTTGTGGCGTAAGAGTAGCGGGGTAAACACAGCTGCAGACGATAACTTTGATAATGGCTGGGGTTTGATTCGGGTGTAGCAACGAGACGGCGCCGCTCACGACCGTGCCGCCCCCCCGGCTTGTTCGGTGTAACCCCTAAATTAAACAGACCATGGTGAATTTCATTATCCGCTAGTGTGTTTATACATCTCTCATACCCAAGATTAGCCCCGCACTTATAGGTGGGGTTTTGTTCACCTTCGCTTGGTAGCAAACTCCCAAAGGTGGCCAAGGACGAGTCGCTGCTGTGTAAAGACAGAGGATGGCAGCGAACCGTGACCCTTAACCCTTGGCCTTCTGAACCCTTCTTCCCTCGCCGCGGGAAAAAAAGAAGCAAACTACCCGCCTAGCTGACTGCATCCTGTCCCGTAGTACCGCAAACGTTGCCAGCGACAATTCCAGCTCTGCAACACAAAACCAACGACATTTCATGTACGTCACGGCAGCGCAACCATTAGCAACACACACTTCAGAACCATGGATACGGAACAGCGATCATGGCATTTTGGGAACCCAGCCGCCACAAAGAAGCAATTAGTAATATTACTAGACTGGCACAGTGGCCTATTAAATATATGTTACGGTCTAGTACTACTACTACTACTACTAGTACTGTTGGCTGCTCCCGTTAGGGGGCGCCACAGCGGATCATCCGTTTCCATCTCTTCCTGTCCCCTGCATCTTCCTCTGCCTCACCAGCCACCTGCATGTCCTCCCTCACCACCTCCATAAACCTCCTCTTTGGCCTTCCTCTTCTCCTCTTCCCTGGCAGCTCCATATTCAGCCTCCTTCTCCCAATATACCCAGCATCTCTCCTCCACACATGTCCAAACCGTCTCCATCTTGCCTCTCTCGCTTTGTCTCCACACCGTCCAGCCTGAGCCGTCTCTGTACAATCATAAGTGAACCACCAATCAGGGAGCTGAAAGCAGAGCGTTTTCTTCCTAGCAACTGCCGAGGCAGCAAACTTCTGATAGGGAGACAAAGGAGCGTCTTTGGTTTAACCCTTCACATTCCAACACAGAGGGAATAGGCAGGTTTGAAGGTTTCATTTCCTCAGTAACGTTTTGTTTGGCTGCTGATTGTCAAATTATACGTTGGAATAAAATAAATAAATAAGTAAAATAGATGTAAAATAAAATAAGTGATGACTTCTTAAATATTATTTTTTTTAGAATATCTTGGGCCCTGCCTGAGGGCCGTCCCTGACGGTGCTCCTCTCTGGTATGTGGACCTGAGAAGTGCTGTCACTGAAAAATTAAACACCATGAAACAACGTTGAAAAAGTTTGCTAGACTCTTTAAAGTGCGGTTGAGTCAAAAATAGACCGACCACAAAACTGACTCGGAGCTTTTGATTACAGTCACCTCCACTGGTTGTCAAAGAATCTGTCTAATTTTGTCCTCAATGATTCCTCTCAACCTCCCCTCTCTCCCTCTCCCCCCCCTCTCTCTCCATCTCTCTCCCTCTCTCCCCCCCTCTCTCTGTCTCTCTCCCTCTCCCTGTCTCTCTCTCCCTCTCTCTCTCTCCGTCTCTCTCCCCCCTCTCTCTCTGTCTCTCTCCCTCCCCCCCTCTCTCCCTGTCTCTCTATCTGTCTCTCTCTCTCTCCGTCTCTCTCTCTCTCTCTCTCCCCCTCTCTCTGTCTCTCTCTCTCTCTCCGTCTGTCTGTCTGTCTGTCTGTCTCCCCCCCCCCTCTCTCTCTGTCTCTCTCTCTCTCCCTGTCTCTCTGTCTCTCTCTCCCCCTCTATCTGTCTCTCTCTGTCTGTCTCTCTCTCTCCCCTCTCTCTCCCCCCCTCTCTCTCCCTGTCTCTCTCTCCCCCTCTGTCTGTCTCTCTCTCTCCCCCTCTCTCTCCCCCCCTCTCTCTCTCTGTCTCTCTCTCTCTGTCTCTCTCTGTCTGTCTCTCTCTCTCTCCCCCTCTCTCTCTCTCCCCCCTCTCTCTCTCTCTCTCTGTCTCTCTCTCTCTCTCTCTGTCTCTCTCTCTCTCTCTCTCTCTCTCTCTCCGTCTCCCTGTCTCTCTGTCTCTCTCTCTCTCCGTCTCTCTGTCTCTCTCTCTCCCTGTCTCTGTCTCTCTCTCTCCCCCCCCTCTCTCTCTCTCCCTGTCTCTGTCTCTGTCTCTCTCTCCCCCTCTCTCTGTCTCTGTCTCTCTCCCCCTCTCTCTGTCTCTCTCCCTGTCTCTGTCTCTCTCTCCCCCTCTCTCTGTCTCTCTCTCTCTCCCTGTCTCTCTGTCTCTCTCTCTGTCTGTCTGTCTCTCTCTCCCCCTCTCTCTGTCCCCCCCCTCTCTCTCCGTCTCTCTCTCTCTGTCTGTCTGTCTCTCTCTCTCTCCCCCCCTCTCTCTCTCTGTCTCTCTCTGTCTCTCTCTCTGTCTCTCTCTCTCTCCCTGTCTCTCTGTCTCTCTCTGTCTCTCTGTCCCCCCCCCCCTCTCTCTGTCTCTCTCCTCTAGGATCGAGGAGGAGTTGGGTGACCAAGCTCGTTTTGCAGGCCATAACTTCAGGAACCCCAGTGCTCTGTGAGACGGACATCCCACCGGACGGACGGACGGACAAAGCCACCGACTTTACTGACAGGCTGACTGACCACAACAGACCACCTGACAGACCACCGGTGGTGAAGACACCGACTCAGACACGATGTTGCATAGAGACAAACTGGCACACACAGATCGATGAAAGACACGAATACAAAAAGTATACAAAAGAACACAAACAAGCAGCAAACAAAAACAATATGCACTGGACTCTTAGGTAGGGTGATGATGCTTTACACAGACACACACACACACGCACACGCAGACCCACAAGGGAAGAAACCACTGAACTACTACTACACAAACCTAAAGTGGACGTGCACTGTCAATGTAGTCCCTCAGCGAGGCGGCGTGAGCGGGCAGACGACCTGCAGTCACACCTACACGGAGACACAACCAGAGAGCGAAGGCTGAGACACACAACTAGAATAGGCAGGTGGGGAAAAACACAACACGCGCGCACAACTGCAAACACAAAACGGGGATGATTTAATAAAAGTTTAGGAGGAAAAAGAAACGGCTCGATAAACTGAAATGGGAGTGTTGATGCTGACAAGAAGCGCACTCTGTTTTTCTCTCTTACACCCACACACACACACACACACTCACACACACAGACACACACACTCACTCACACACTCATTCACTCACTCACACTCACTCACTCACACACACTCACACACACACACACACACACACACGTGTTGCACAGTCTTGCACTCAGCACCGTGGACAGACACAGAAATTAAAAAACTGCACTCTCCCTCCTTTTCCTTTCTCTACCCCCCCTCCATTACCCCCCCCATCTCCTCCTCTTCCTCCTCCTCCTCTTCCTCCTTCCTCTTTTCTTCTTGATGTGGCTTCTTTGTTTATAACTCTTTCGCCTTCCCCTTATGTGGTTCTGCCTGGTTTCTCCCGGTCCCCCATGCTTGAGCTTCCCTCCCGAACCCCGTCGCTGTGTTCCGTTGGTTCCCTCTAGATGTCCATAGAGTAGCTGTGTTTCAAAAAGAGGACCGAAGAAAAAAATACCCAGAATGCTTGTCGTTGAAGATCATGTGAACATATGTGAAATAAAGACAATGGTCATTTACAGTTTCACTCACTGTGGAGGTGTTTCAGTGTGTGTGTGTGTGTGTGTGTGTGCAGTCATTTGGAAACCATTCAGACTGGTTCCTACACTGATAATGATTCACTCCTCTGAACAACCCCCCAATTAAGTCAGCCCTATAATGAAGACGATGAAGCTCGCCTGCTGCTGAGAATCGCTGCGCCTCATGTCAGCTGAGTGTCTGTTCTGCAACCATGCAGCCCTGCAGCTCTGCAACCATGCAGCTCTTCAACCCTGCAGCTCTGCAACCATGCAGCTCGGGAGCTCTGCAACCCTGCAGCTCTGCAGCCATGCAGCCATGCAGCTCGGGAGCTCTGCAACCATGCAGCTCTGCAGCCATGCAGCTCTGCGACCCTGCACCTCCCCCCACCTGTATGCATCACCGTTTTACACGTTGCATGCGTTCTCATTTAGCAGGCACTCCCGCCCCCCCCTTTTCTCCCCAATTGTATCCGGCCAATTACCCCACTCTTCCGAGCCGTCCCGGTCGCTGCTCCACCCCCTCTGCTGATCAGGGGAGGGCTGCAGACTACCACATGCCTCCTCTGATACACGTGGTCACCAGCCACTTCTTTTCACCTGACAGTGAGGAGTTTCACCAGGGGTACGTAGCACGTGGGAGGATCACGCTGTCTGTCCCCCCCCCGAACAGGCGACCCCACCCGACCAACCAGAGGAGGCGCTAGTGCAGCGACCAGGACACATACCCACATCCGGGTGCCCACCCGCAGACACGGCCAGTTGTCTCTGTAGGGACGCCCGACCAAGCCGGACCAACAAGGGGATTCGAACCAGCGATCCCCGTGTTGGCAAGCAACGGAGCAGACCGCCACGCCACCCGGACGCCCCAGCTGACTACAGAGTGTGGCTGGGGAGTGGACGTGCGACCCGTGTCTTCACGGGGGCTTTGCTGTCCGATGGAAAAAGACGGAACAGCTGCTGGTTGTGGTCCCAGTACACGCTGCAGGACGAGTACAGGATGTGATGATGATGATGATGATGACGATGGCGCCGTAGTACTTCATCATCACACCGGATGTCATGTCGCTGGATGACGCATGAACAGATAACGCTCGCTGAACAGTGACGTCATTTAGCCCTCCCACCGCCACAATCTGGCCACGTTCAAAACCCGGAGATGAACCCCGTTTGGAGCCACTCCTCTCCAAGCTGCACACTGGCGCCAGCCCGAATGGACTCCGTCCGTCCTCAGAACCCCCGCCCCGGCCCGCCGCCACCGCAGAAGAAGAGCACCGTGTGTGTAAAGGACTACCATTCAGCATTTAACGTTCATATTATGCTTCAGGACCTTTGAATACCCAATGTTAGAAAGTTGTCCATCAATCAATCAATCAATCAATCAATCAATCAATCAATCAATCAATCAACCAATCTCACTCGTTTTACCAACTTCTAGACATGCAGTTTCATGCTCTTCCGGTAGAGTGTAAGGCCGTGCAGCCTGGCTCATGTGGTGAACTTGTCTCTCATTCAAGACTTAACAGCCCAGAGGTCTTGCTCCCTTTCCTTTGCAGCCTGTGTGGGTCTGTTTTGTCAGAGAGCATGCATGCTTAATAAAACCCCAAGTTAAAACTAAAAACTACCACCCTGTGCTGTGGATGACGCGTCATCTTCCCTGCCAAAAATAAACTTCCGCGATCCTCGTTAGCGAATAGGAAGTTGTTCCCGGTCGTTTCCTTAAAGGCTCTCTCCAACAAACCGGCGTTCGCCATCCAACGCCTGCAGTTCCCCGTCATCACCACACGATGGCGGTGGCTGACCCGCTACTAGCGCGCCTGGCAGCTGTTCGGGGTGGCTGCCGCTGACGTCACCGTTACGTCAGCTCTCAGGATCGATTTCTATGACAGGTCTTGAAAGAATTTCAGTGACGCAGGGCGGCATCCACGCGCTGCGCTCCCCTAGTTGCCATGGAGCTCAAACACAAACTCACCTTTTGATTCACAACCTCACTAAGTCGCCCGGGCAACCGTTGTCCAGTTGACTGACAGGCGGATCCGACTCGTGGTGGGAGGGGAGAGAGGAGGGGTGGGAATCACGTGCTCTAATATTCCTTCATGGATCACAGCAGAGAGTGCATAATCAATTACTATATTAGTATAGTTTTATTTGGCCCAAAAACTCCTGTCTAAACAATAAAATAGGTAAGTCACCCATGACAGGAACTTCCCCATATTTTGATTTTTGTTTAATTCCACATCCAGGTGGTACATCGTATTTAAAATGAGTAGGAATTGCACCCAGAACCGGGTGACGACAAAGTGCACCGAATTCCCCCTGCTGGAAATCCCACTAATGATGTTCTCGTTAGTTCTCGGGGTGTCCCGAGAGCATGCCCGCGTAATGGACAGGAATCACTTTTTCAGCAAAAAAGAAAAGTGCGCAGTGGACAACCTTATCACCTTCTTTATTTGTTCACCATAAAGTACAATCTGACCAGCGCCTTCTCAGTTTCAGCGTAACGATTTCCTCATCGACAAATCCTATTCAGACACAGCAGCTTCAGTTTCCTCTCGTTAAATAAAGTGTGACAGTTTCTATCGAGGTGTCCGCTGCAACATCATGCCTATACTAACCAACAACCTGCTGGTCCCTGTTTCAGTCGTGCTCGTTAACTCAGTGTTAAACATATGTCAGTGTACTGGTTCAGTAGTTACAGTAGTATCCTTTGTCAGCATAGAGGAAGAGGTAGAGGACAGGAAGAGATGGAAATGGATGACCCGCTGTGGCGCCCCCCCCAACGGGAGTAGCAGTAGTAGATTGTCGACATAGATGATTACGTGGTACTTGGTCAGCATTCAGTGGGCGAAATTCACAATAAGCATCCCCCTCATCCTCAAAAGTGACAACCAGCATTATTCGTCACTAACTCGACTATGGACACTATGATCAGCCCTCTTAACGCGAAGGTCCCCGTAACTACGCATGACCTGTGCAACGTAACGACGACACGGGAATGTAACAAAACACTTAGCAAGCCACTCTCTAACACACAAGTAATCTGGGAAACAAACCAACAAAGTGGGTTGACTGATCAGGAGACGGATACAGACGTGCTGTGGAGTCACCAGAAGACGTCCTGGGGTACAAGCAGCAGGGCGCTGCGGGAAGTGTTGGGATACCAAGGCCGGCTGCACCCCATCAAACTGAATGCCGTTTCTAAAATGGTACCGTCTCTTCTCTTTCGGCGCCTTCCTACGTTAAATGGAATCATGTTTTGCTGTGGAACCTGGTAAATTAAGACTGTTCACCATCTGAAAACGCAACGTTGCCACTACAAGTCATCACTACACTACAAGTCATCACTGTAAACGGTAAGGTAACACTTCAACAGACCAACATGTTAAACCTTATCTAGGTCTAAGGAACGATAGATATATAAATATAGGACGGAATGTGACGGCGAAAGACGGTGTATGTGAGAGAGAAAAGTGTCGATGGGTGTTTCAGAAATGGTGAGACAGTCATCTCATCCTCTCATCATATGAGAGGATGTTAAGGGTTGGGAGCTGTAGGGAGGAGGTGCTGAGGTCAGAGAGGGACAGTTAACGGGGAACAAGGGAAGGGGAGGCGATTGGAAAATGGAGAAACTGAAAGGATGGAAGGAGGTGGAGTAGTTTATGAGGCTAACCACCAGACAGGGCAGGACAGCCCTCCGTTTCAGCAGCCTCCTCACGGAAAATGAAGGGGGTGCAGGAATACAGGGCAGCAGATTTGTCTCCCTGTTCCCTCTGCGGGGAGGTTTTCCCCCCCGTTTGACTTCCGGGAGCATGTCTCACAGTGCTTGTTCTGTACACAGATGCCGATATAGCAAAGCTAGACACCATGGACACGTTAGACTACTCCCCACCCCCACCCAACAAACCCCGTGTCAGGAAACCCCGGGCGAAGGCGCTGTCCAAAACTCGCTCTGAAGAAGAAGAAGAAAAAAAAGGCGACAAACGAAAAGGGTGAGATGGTGGCAGGAATTACGAAGCCCGAAACACCAGCAAAGTCCAGGACGCCAAGGACTGGCGGGGCTAAAAAGACACCGCCTGTAGCCCCGTCTGCTGCTCCCCTGGCCCTGCGCATTACCCTGCAACTGTATCTGCTGCCCCACCCCAAATCTGTTCCCCCCAGCCCAAAGCAGATGGCAAAGAAGAAGAAAAAGAAAGACATGTCACTGGAGACCATTTAAAGATTCAGAAAGGCGAAGGGAGAAACGGTGAGAGTAGGGATGATAAAGAAACAGCCTCCACGGTGTGATATGGTGACCGAGTGTACTGAATTCCAAAATATATCAATCATGAAATGTTTCATGGGTGCCCGAGTCAGACTTTTACCTTTAATGAAAGCAGCATCATTCGGGACTCCTTCATCCTACAGACTTAATACTGTTAAGCAGCTTTAGTTAAAGTAAAACGGTTACTATTCTCACGCACAACCAGTTCCGCATCAGTCAACCCAGTTTGTTGGTGTCTTTTGGAGCACAACAGCTTACACGGCAGTGCTTCTGATTGGTCCTGATGCAACTGTAACTATCTATGCGCATGCGTTGATGATATCGACGAACTCCGGTTTAAGGGAAGCTCCGCCCACCAGGAAGCCGTCCACGTCGGCCTGGGAGGCCAGCTCCTTGCAGTTGGCTCCTGTTACCGAACCTAATGGGATGGAGATATGTGGGGGGGGGGGGGGGGGTGACAGAGAGGAGAAAGATTAATTCAAATAATTCAAATGAAGAAACTCACCCTAAACCGAGCCATCGTGTTCCCAGCGGGTCGTGCTGGATTTGGGCCCGAATGGGTCGAACTCTCACAGAGAATTTTTCCCGCTCAAAATGACCTCACAATGTCCAGGCGGTCTGCCGTGTAACAGCCCATGCTGCTGTTACACGGGAACGCCGCAGGAACTTCTGGGTGTTTTAAAAAAAATAAAAATTGCATTAAAATTATATCCCTAAACGCTAGTCACTGATGAACGAACAACACTTTTGGTGAGATATGACAAACTTCAAGTTTGTTATTTTTCACTTTTGTTATAGACTTCGGCAATTACAAAACATGCTTAAACGATGCACAGAATGCGAACTGAAGGCGTTTTCTGCTTTCATGATCACTGGGGGAAAATAAAACTGCCATTTGCAACTCAGTCCTTCACTGACCGCCGTAGATGATGCGCACAGAGTCCGCCACACTGTCAGAGACGTTGGACCTCAGCCACACCCTCAGCTTCTCATGGACCTCTTGTGCCTGCAGAGAGAGACAGGAAGAGTGAGGCGTGCATGTACACACATAACATTTGATTTAGTTAGGGTGTCCGGGTGGCGTGGAGATCTATTCCGTTGCCTACCAACACGGGGATCGCTGGTTCGAATCCCCGTGTTACCTCCGGCTTGGTCGAGCGCCCCTACAGACACCAGCCACCTGCGTGTCCTCCCTCACCACATCCATAAACCTCCTCTTTGGCCTTCCTCTTCTCCTCTTCCCTGGCAGCTCCATATTCAGTATTCTTCTCCCGATATACCCAGCATCTCTCCTCCACACATGTCCAAACCATCTCCATCTTGCCTCTCTTGCTTTGTCTCCAAACCGTCCAACCTGAGCGGTCCCTCTAATGTACTCCTTCCTAATCCTGTCCTTCTTCGTCACTCCCAATGAAAATCTTATCATCTTCATCTCTGCCACCTCCTGTCTTTTCATCAGTGCCACTGTCTCCAAACCATATAACATAGCTGGTCTCACAACCACCTTGTAAACCTTCCCTTTAACTCTTGCTGGTACCCTTCTGTCACACATCACTCCTGACACTCTTCTCCACCCACTCCACCCTGCCTGCACTCTCTTCTTCACCTCTCTTCTGCACTCCCCGTTACTTTGGACGGTTGACCCCAAGTATTTAAACTCATAGGCCTTCATCACCTCTACTCCTTGCATCCTCACCATTCCACTGTCCTCCCTCTCATTCACACATAGGTATTCCATCTTGCTCCCACTGACTTTCATTCCTCTTCTCTCCAGTGCATACCTCCACCTCTCCAGGCTCTCCTCAACCTGCTCTCTACTCTCGCTACAGATCACAATGTCATCCTCAAACATCATAGTCCACAGAGACTCCTGCCTGATCTTGTCCGTCAACCTCTCCATCACCACCGCAAACAAGAAAGGGCTCAGAGCCGATCCTTGATGTAATCCCACCTCCACCCTGAACCCATCTGTCATTCCAACCACACACCTCACCGATGTCACACTTCCCTCACACGTATCCTGCACCACTGCTACATACTTCTCTGCAACTCCCGACTTCCTCATACAACACCACACCTCCTCTCTCGGCACCCTGTCATATGCTTTCTCTAAATCCACAAAGACACAATGTGACTCCTTCTGGCCTTCTCTATACTTCTCCATCAACATTCTCAAAGCAAACATCACATCTGTGGTGCTCTTTCATGGCATGAAACCATACTGCTGCTGCTGATCATCACCTCTCCTCCTCTTAACCTAGCTTCTATTACTCTTTCCCATATCTTCATGCTGTGGCTGATCAACTTTATACCTCTGTAGTTGCTACAGTTCTGCACATCACCCTTATTCTTGAAAACCGGTACCAGTATGCTTCTTCTCCCCTCCCCAGGCATCCTCTCACTATCCAAGATTGTGATCTTGGGACCGGCACTACGAATGCACTGGCTTGTGCAGCCTCAGTGTTTTGCGGAGCACAATTTAACTTACGTAAATGGTTAGTGTAGATATTAAACATGGATAAGTGTGCATTTAAAATTGATTAAAGTAAATTAAAGGCTTTTAGGGGGACACCACGTGTTCCGGTCGTGTTTTCAACTGCTGCCGTTACTGAAGTCATCAGTTAACATGGTGACTTGTGAAACCGAAAAACAGGGATAGCGGGAGTCTTTCCTTCTCTAAATACCTTAAATTCTGTTTACATAACGTAGAAAATGATTGTTCAACCACAGCGGCCCCAGCTACTGTCGATGCATTGCCACTGCTTTATTACTGCACAGTGCTAAAACCACAGATGACTGTTTAGTCTACAACTATGCACAGTGTCGACTAGTGGTTTGGACAGTCGACTTGTCTGTGAAACCTCTTCTTACCTCCACCACGTCTCAGTTAGATCAGACTGGATTCCTCATGCACAGTTTATACTTTTTACACTTTTTTAGGGGCCGTGGAGCCTTTAATGCTGTAAATAAAGATGAATGGCTGCGGCGGTGTAAATCTGTCAGTTCTCGTCTCAGTTGTGTTGTTTAACATGCTGCCTGCAGGCCTCATGCTGTGGGTGTTGTTAGCAGCCCTGCCAAAAAACAACCACACAATGACAACAGACCTACGATGTTGTGGGCAAACTGGATCACAGATTAAGCGCTAATGCAAGGTAGCTCCAAAAGGCATGTGTGTAGTTATTGTGTACACGTGCACTAGATGTTGGAATTGGGACTCTAAGGCTTTTTTTGGGGGGGCATTTGGCAGGACTAAAAAAGGCAGGACACTCTCGAATGTCTTTTTTTTTTTTTAACAATTTGTTTTTTTAATATATATACACTCACTGGCCACTTTATTAGGTACACCTTGCTAGTACCGGGTTGGACCCCCTTTTGCCTACAGAACTGCCTTAATCCTTCGTGGCATAGATTCAACAAGGCACTGGAAACATTCCTCAGAGAGTTTGGTCCATATTGACATGATAGCATCACGCAGTTGCTGCAGATTTGTCGGCTGCACATCCATGATTGCGAATCTCCCGGTCCACCACATCCCAAAGGTGCTCTATTGGATTGAGATCTGGTCACTGTGGAGGCCATGTGAGTACAGTGAACTCATTGTCATGTTGAAGAAACCAGTCTGAGATGATTCGAGCTTTATGACATGGCGCGTTATCCTGCTGGAAGTAGCCATCAGAAGATGGGAACACTGTGGTCATAAAGGGATGGACATGGTCAGCAATAATACTCAGGTAGGCTGTGGCGTTGACACGATGCTCAATTGGTACTAAGGGGCCCAAAGTGTGCCAAGAAAATATCCCCCACACCATTACACCACCACCACCAGCCTGAACCGTTGATACAAGGCAGGATGGATCTATGCTTTCATGTTGTTGACGCCAAATTCTGACCCTACCATCCGAATGTCGCAGCAGAAATCGAGACTCATCAGACCAGGCAACGTTTTTCCAATCTTCTATTGTCCAATTTTGGTGAGCCTGTGCGAATTGTAGCCTCAGTTTCCTGTTCTTAGCTGACAGGTGTGGCACCCGGTGTGGTCTTCTGCTGCTGTAGCCCATCTGCCTCAAGGTTCGACGTGTTGTGCGTTCAGAGATGCTCTTCTGCGTACCTCGGTTGTAATGAGTGGTTATTTGAGTTACTGTTGCCTTTCTATCAGCTCCAACCAGTCTGGCCATTCTCCTCTGACCTCTGGCATCAACAAGGCATTTTCGCCCACAGAACTGCCGCTCACTGGATATTTTCTCTTTTTCGGACCATTCTCTGTAAACCCTAGACATGGTTGTGCGTGAAAATCCCAGTAGATCAGCAGTTTCTGAAATACTCAGACCAGCCCGTCTGGCACCAACAACCATGCCACGTTCAAAGTCACTTAAATCACCTTTCTTCCCCATCCTGATGCTCGGTTTGAAATGCAGCAGATCGTCTTGACCATGTCTACATGCCTAAATGCATTGAGTTGCTGCCATGTGATTGGCTGATTAGAAATTTGCGTTAACGAGCAGTTGGACAGGTGTGCCTAATAAAGTGGCCGGTGAGTGTATATATATATATGAATTTGGAGTATTCATTGACAGACCCAGTACTCACAGAAGCCAAGCATTTCTCCCACGGCATTTCATTTACGTCCAATCAGGACGTGAAGAAATGTCCACCAAATATGACCAAAACAGGTCTAAAAAAAAACTGCCTATCCGTGCGTCATAGAAATATGACTTTTCCAAGGACACAGAACACCAAATGTGTTTCCTTTTCCCCATCGTTGTGTCACAGTGAGCTGTGTGTCAAGTCAAATTCCTCAAATATGAATCATAATGTCTTTATTCACCAAGTACATCACGTATACAAGGAACATAACTTGCTCACGGTTCCTTTTGTCATTAAAAGTAAATAAAAGAAGGGGGAGGGCTCGAGGGGGGTGCTGGATTCCAGCAGTGTTAAAATTGTGATGTAAAGATTTGCTGCTCGTGAAAAATAAAAGTTTCTGTTCCTTTCACCAACAGGATTCCAACCCCCTCAAAATAACCTCAAACTGTATTTGAGTCATAAGACGCCTTCATTAGCACATCAACAATGCTTTGTGGAATATCGAGTTGGACACATCATAACTAAGCGGCTAGCAACCTAGCAAACGACTGCTTTTCCGAAGCACTATAATCCAGTTATGTCAGTCGACTAACCGTCTTTTGCATGACTTTTCTCATGCATCAAGCCGTGACACGAGACACAGAATCAAGACACATGAGACGCACGTGCTGCTATTTTCCAGTCCTGACATTGTTCTGCTAAATGGTAAACAAGCCGAGGAACACCCCCCCCCCCAGCATGCCCAAACCAGTCCTACCTGTTCAGGTGTAGCAGTCTTGCCTGTGCCAATGGCCCAAACAGGTTCGTATGCCAGCACCACTTTTCCCCAGTCCTTGACATTCTCTGTAACACAACACAGATCGGTCCGATGACAAGGTGAACCAGTGTGTTTTTACAGATGCTTATGTCGAAAAGGAGGGGCGTCTAAACTGCTCATCTAGACTTTTCTGGTTTTTAATCATATATTGCTTTTTTTTTTTGTAGTTTAATTTGATATGACGGTTTGGAGAGACAGGGAGTATAGGGTGAAGAGAGAGAAATGGAAAAACATACAGTTAAGTTCATAAGCCAGACTCAATCTCTGGATGTCCTGATCAGGCCTACATTTGATCTGATTGAACCAATGCGACATCCCATGAAACGATTTAAAAACCAGCGTCAGTTTTCTTTTATTTGCTTGCTTTGTTTCATTAATTTTATCCAAATTCTTGAACTATTTCATGGTAGCCACATATTTCTTTTCCATGTCAATACGAAATTGTCCCTAGGTGTGAACGTGTCGGCCCTGTGATGGCCTGGCGGGCTGTCCAGGGTGTCGCCCCGCCTGCTGCCCAGTGACTGCTGGGATAGGCTCCAGCTTCCCGTGACCCCAATTGGGATAAGCGGCTGGGATAATGGAATGGAATGCTATAATTATAGGGCGGCACGGTGGCGCAGTGGTTAGAGCGGTCGCCTCACAACAAGAAGGTCCTGGGTTCCAGCCCCGGGATAGTCCAACCTTGGGAGCCGTCCCAGGTCGTCCTCTGTGCGGAGTTTGCATGTTCTCCCCGCGTTTCCTCTGGGTGCTCCGGTTTCCTCCCACGTTTAAGTCAACCAGATCGCAGTGGAGAGATTAGAAATGTTTGTGGTAGGCAAGTGAATGATGGGTGAGGAAAGCACATGCCAATCATTTCCCCTGCAAAGCATACTGTAATCCAGTATACTGCAGCACAGGACGGATGCGCCCATGAAAGCTCTGCTCATCCAATGTCGTTTTTATTCTCTAAAAAGGAAGGAATACGATAACTTTCAGGGAATGCAGGTTTTAAAAATGTACAAGCTGTTGACAGGATCAACAAGGGAGCGCTTGTGTCACATGACCAAACTGGCGTCACATGGTGTGTTGGGCAAGATTAAAATTCTGCTGCAGATTTGTTTCCGTTTTTGAATGTCATCAAGCTGAATTCAATTTTGGCTACTGACACTGCAGTGACTGCTGACGAATAAAAATGTAAAAAAAAATTTGGGGGGGGTGGGGGGCATTTGTTCCTCCCAATTGTACCTGGCCAATTACCCCACTCTTCCGAGCCGTCCTGGTCGCTGCTCCACCCCCTCTGCCAATCCGGGGAGGGCTGCAGACTACCACATGCCTCCTCCGATACATGTGGAGTTGCCAGCCGCTTCTTTTCACCTGACAGTGAGGCGTTTCACCAGGGGGACGTAGCACGTGGGAAGATCACGCTATTCCCCTTCCCCCCGAACAGATGCCCCGACCGACCAAAGGAGGTGCTAGTGCAGCGACCAGGACACATACCCACATCCGGCTTCCCACCCGCAGATACAGTCAATTATGTCTGCAGGGATGCCCGACCAAGCCGGAGATAACACGGGGATTCGAACTGCCGATCCCTGTGTTGGTAGGCAATGGAAGTGACCAGGACTCATACCCACATCTGGCTTCCCACCCACAAACATGGCCAATTGTGTAAATGGGGTTATCCTAACTAGGCATTTGTCAAAGCCAGGAAGATGCCTGTAGTGCACCAGCTGATTGAAGAGAAAAGGGCAACAGCTGCCTAAGCGTAAACCAGTGGCGATTCCGTATGTGGTGGAAGTGTCAGAACAGTTGAGACGCGTATTGTCCAAACACCGCATCTCAACTGCTTTCAAACCCCAAAACACACTGCACCAGAAATTGGCACACCCCCAAGGACTGGGTTCCCTGGCACAAACAGAGCAATATAGTGTATGCGGTTAAGTGCCGGGAGGCTTGCCATGAATTATACATTGGGGAAACCAAACAGACTCTGGCCAAGAGGATGACACAACTCAGAAGAGCTACCTCGTCAGGCCAGGGCTCCACAGTCTACACCCATCTACAGGCCAGTGGCCACTCTTTCAAGGAAGAGGACGTACACATCCTTGATAGAAAGGAACGCTGGTTTGAACAGGGAGTCAAAGAGGCCATCCATGTGAAGAGAGAACAACCATCCCTGAACCTGGGGGGGGGGTTAAGGGGTTAAGTGTACATCCATCGCCATCTTACAATGCTGTGATTGCAACTATTCCCCAATCCTCAATGAATAGTACAGGTGGCCATTTTAACTCTAATTAATGGTCACGGCAAGTTGCATATAAAACCGATCACTGGTTTCTGTTGTGATGCAACTGTGTTGGTTTCAGTCATTATGTAACTGTGTTCTTTATACGTTTGGGGATACCTGCAGTCATCTGAGATCGATGAAGTCACTTTGATGGGTGATGACACGTTTCTCCCACTAAATGTTGTGTCCAGATGAACTGATTCAACTTTCTGGGATTAATGAGCATGCATCAAGACATATCTTTTGTGTTCTCTTAATGGCTTGTAATGAATGGAGCGCCTTACCTGCAATGACTTGTGTTTGAGCAAAGACCACTTCTTCAGTGGTGCCTGCCTCCCTTTCCTCAAGCTTCTCTCCAATGCAGGCGATGACTCCCAGGTCATTCTCCAATGCATGGGCCACCTTTATTTTAACACAAGACAGGACGCTTGTGGCATACAGCATCATATAGGATTATATACTTCCACATACCATCATATACTATCAGACAGAAACAGACTATATCATATAGTAAGATATTGGATTGGCTGAATGGCTGCAAAAGGCTAAATTTAAGAGTGTGTGGATAACTTCATTTCAATTCAAATCAGTTAATCAAATTGAATGTAGTGGTTGAATTTTATTCAAAGTATTGAGTTACGAACATAAGGCCAGGCCACACCCATTGTCAAATTTGCTGGTTAACAGTGCCTATATGGTTTATCTGCCTGAACTGGTTTAAAATTACAAAGTATATGAAAGTACACTGACCCTCTTCCAAATAACTCTGAGGATAAATTAGAGTGGCAATATAACAAATGGGCCAATAAACAAAATGACATTTTCAAGCATAGAACAAGGCACTAGCATTGCCAGGGTTACTGGTTCTGTTCCCCATATGGCTCAAAAATAAACTTCTACAGCCTGAGTTTGGTGTTGGATTAACACTTGGCTCATCCATTTTAAAATTCTATGTATGTGTGATTGTCTTAGGTCCCTGTGAATGACTAGGTATACACCACATGTATGAGGAAAAAAGGAAGAACAAGCTCACTTTTTGGCCAATCAGCTCGTCACTTTCCCCAAAGACATGACGACGCTCAGAGTGTCCCAGGATTACCCAGTCGACCCCACAGTCCTTTATCATGGCAGGGCTGGGGGGGGGGGGGGAGGGGCAGAGATAAGCGATAGATAAGAGAGACGGAGAGACAGAGATCATGTTTTCAGTCACATATTCTGTGAATCAAAAGCAAATGTTGAAAAACTTGGAATATGAATAAATCCCCCCTGTGCGCAGGACAAGATCAGACTGTGTCATGAAGAAAATAAAACTCAACCAAGCATGTTACTTCTGAGCATTTTTCAATGAGGAAGAGGTGGACCACACCCGAAATTGGGGTAATCTTCTGCTTTAAAACTAACACATTGTCAAAATAGAAGAAAATCTGAGGATAGAGCTACATTGAATTGATCAACAAAACATGTTGTAACACACCTAACACATGTTACAGCCTGCATTATATGTAGAACTGAAAACATCAATATGAGTGCATATGTCAGGTACATTTGATATTGGCAGCTTACCTGATCTCCCCAGTGAAGGCTCCTTTGGCCACTTTGTAGCAGTTTTGGGCCGCGACGCCAATCCTGGCATCCAGATTTGAACGGGCGAAGTCCAAGTAGATGGAAGGAGCCCCACACACCACCTCTGAGAGCAAGCGAGAGAGACGGAGAGAGCGAACATGGAGGGATGTAAGCAGGTACAGTGGGCATGCTTCAAATCAGTAGATTTCAAACTACAGGTCCGGATCCACGAGTGCGTTGCAGCAGGGGGTGAGGTGGGTCATTGGATATCCACAATAAATACATTTTGTTTGGTGACAGAGAAAAAAAGAGCACATTTATCATCTATTTTGTGACGTTATTTATTCAAATAAAAAAGAATACTTATATTTTCATACTGTTTGAGTCAATGCAAACAATGCAATAACTTAATTGTATTCCACGTGACTAAGCTAACATTTATGTTGATGTGCCCTGTCCATTTCATTTGATCATTAGTAGGCAATGACTGAAGAATGAAACATAGAATCTTGCAGTGATTGAACAATGTTGAGGGGATTGCAAATTACCTTGCTATCTAACAGGTAATAAAAATGAATCCTTATTTTGTTGGTATTTGTTAAGACAAGGGCCAAAAAGTATCTCCACAAATGGGTTAAGGCATGAAAAAGACTGGAAAACCCCTGATCAAATGAGGAAGACGACGATGGAAAACCCCCTGATTAAATGATTAAGATGATGATGATGATGACAGTGTGAGGGCAAAGGGAGTGATGAAGAATGGGTTTCTTAGCCTGCCCACGAAGGTTATGGTTTTTAGTTAGCCTGGACAAAATCTTATTACTTAAACGTGCAAGTCAACAAATAGGTTAAAGGTTAGCTTACGGACACTAGAAGAAAAAAAATTAATGAAAATCCTTCATGCATGCCTATGGAAATTTATAATAAAAAAATAAGCATCTAAGAGCTCTTCAACGAAGCCATTACGCAACCACTGCGGCCAATGTCGGGTGGACTCTCAATGTCGCCGTGTCGTTTGATGGGCAGCATCCCTCTGTGCTCAACCGACGTTCAAATAAGCGGAGCTAAAGGCAGAAGCGCCCTAAAGAAACTACTTTAATAAAGAAGCTAGTTTAATACAGAAGCTAGTTTAATACAGAAGCTAGTTTATAAAAGAAGCTAGTTTAATACATAACCTAGTTTAATAAATAAGCTAGTTTAATAAAGAAGCTAGCTTAATAAATAAGCTAGTTTAATAAAGAAGCTAGTTTAATACATAACCTAGCTTAATAAATAAGCTAGTTTAATAAAGAAGCTAGTTTATTAAAGAAGCCAGTTTAATAAAGAAGCTAGTTTAGCCAGCTAACAAGGGACTGAGCAGGCTATATTGACACGGGATGGACAAACGGGGACGTTACCGGTTTGGTCATTCAGGCTGGCGGTGCTGAGGGTGGTCATGAGTTCTCCCAGGCTCTCTTTGGTTCCGTTCATCTTCCAGTTGCCTCCGACGAAGAACTTTCTGGACGCCATGACTGAGCGATGGAGGACACCTGACGAGCGACGACACAGGCCTTGCGTGGGACTTCGCTGAAACGCAACTGCAGACGTGCAGAACTCCCCGTCTCTCAGTCGGCGACCGTCCCCTTCCGCCACTTCCGCTTCCTGTATGAATTAGAGGCGGGGCAAAGAGAGGATGAAGGCAATCACAGCCCTCCTCAGCACTTTATCCCTGTTCCAATTGGCCAATTAAGTGTCACCGCAGAGATGAATGAAACGTCTTCCTTGGAATCAGCGCTTTTAATGACGTTATCTGACGTTCGTTGTATGTTACCAGGGCTCCCAGACATGTTGTGTATGTGTAATTCGATTATCTATCTATCTATCTATCTATCTATCTATCTATCTATCTATCTATCTATCTATCTATCTATCTATCTATCTATCTATCTATCTATCTATCTATCTATCTATCATCCATCTCTCTCTCTCTCTCTCTCTCTCTCTCTCTCTCTCTCTCTCTCTCTCTCTCTCTCTCTCTCTCCCCCCCCCTCTCTCTCTCTATCATCTATCTATCTATCTATCTATCTATCTATCTATCTATCTATCTATCTATCTATCTATCTATCTATCTATCTATCTATCTATCTATCTATCTATCTATCTATCTATCTATCTATCTATCTATCTATCTATCTATCTATCTATCTCTCTCTCTCTCTCTCTCTCTCTCTCTCTCTCTCTCTCTCTCTCTCTCTCTCTCTCTCTCTCTCTCTATCTTGATCGCTCATATTGTCAATAACCTTAGCACAAAAAAACGACACTTTTTTTTACTTTACTCATGCCAAATGATGACGTCACAGCCCTGGGTCTTAGTGAACTAGAATCGTGGATTGTGTAAATACCCTAGGATCAGATGGGAAATGCTTGTTATGAATAGCATCATAAAAGAGAGTGATTCATATTTTATTTCCTGTGTGCGTGTGCGTGTGTGTGTGTGTGTGGTTCCTCTCCTTTGGTTCCTCCCTGCCATAATGAGAGCGGCGGCCTTCAAGACAAATGGGCGGTACACATGAAATACCATCTGAGCGTAAGCCAAGACCTACAGGAATCAAACTCTTGTAATAATTAAATAGCAATGACAACAATCGACATTATCCATTATCCAAACTGCTCTCAGGGTCGCCGGGATGCTGGAGCCTATCCCAGCAGTCATTGGGCGACAAGTGGGGAGACACCCTGGACAAGCCGCCAGACCATCACAGGGTCAACACACACACACACACACACACACACACACACCTAGGGACAATGTAGTATGGGTGATTCACCTGACCTACATGTGCTTTGGACTGTGGGAGGAAACCAGAGCCCCCGGAGGAAACCCACGGGGAGAACATGCAAACTCCACACAGAGGACGACCCCCAAGGTTGGACTACCCCGGGGCTCGACCCCAGCCCCTTCTCGCTGTGAGGCGACCGCGCTAACCACTGTGCTACCATGCCGCCAACAATCAACATTATAAATGTTTTTATTCTTCCTTCATTCCGTGTGTTGGCCACAACCGTCTCGTTGTGCAGAGGACGCTCTTTTGTTTAGGGATTTGTTCACTCTGGGCGACGGTAATCCTAGACGGGTAAACTTGCCGAGTGGCACGTTAGGCTGTCCTGATATTAGAAGCGCAATTTTCAAATACATGGCACGACGGAGGGATGAATCACCCCCCAGCACCAACGCTGGCGATTCACAAATCACACCGTGTCAAACCACACATCCTTTTCGGGCCTCTTCAGGTTTTCTTCTACCCAAAGCCTGAACTTTCAGAGACGCTCTCCCAAATTCGACTGAACACATAAAGGTCTCTGACTCTGATCACACCCAAACATTGAACAAGGGGAATTTCTAAAGAACTATTGTGCTAACAGACCGATGTCCTTCATGACAAACACAACCGGAGGCTAAAACAAACCCAACAAAAACCCAACTCTCTCCTCTTACGTCTTGACGCATGCTCAATAACCCAGGTAAGAAAACCACAGAAAGAGGAATCGGTTCATCTGCACACAACGTTTACCGACAGAAACGTCTAAGTGTCCTCTTCGGTCTCAACGGACCGCAGGTGTCCCACCCTTACAAACAGTACAGTGGTGTAACGACCCAAACCAACGACCGGTTTCATATGCACACTTCTATGACCCTTAACTAGAGTAACAATGGCCATGAGGACTATTCACAGAGGAAAGGGGAATAATCGTAATCACAGCATTGTAAGATGGTGACAGATGTACTCTTACCCCCCCCCCGTCCCGGTTCTGGCATGGTTTATAAGGGTGGGGACACCTGCAGTCAGTTGGGACCGAAGAGGTCCTGCTTTTACGAATCCCTGTGGGGCCATTTTTCTGTCCACTGCTCCTAGCTGTGTAGCTAGGAGCAGTGGACGGTCGCCGTGCAGCACCCGGGGACCAACTCCACTTCTTCCTTCCATTGCCTTGCTCAGGGGCAGGCGTATTACCGCTAACATGCATGTTTTTTTTTGGATGGAGGGAGGAACTCACCACAGGCACGGGGAGAACATGCAAACTCCACACAGACGACAACCTTGGATGACCCCCGAGGTTGGACAACCCTGGGGTTGGAACCCAGGACCTTCTTGCCGTGAGGCGACGGTGCTAACCACTGCGCCACCGCGCCGCCCAATTTAAGCCATCTGAGCTCTCTCAATAAACGTTGAACCGGTTCAACTTTCTGGGGCCTCTCCTCTTACTGTTGTCGCTCCACTATTACTGCCTGTATGTGGTTTAAAAGGACTGGTTTAAAACGCCCATTCAGTAAGCTTTATTAAAAAAAACATAAGGAATTGCTGCCAATGTCATGAGACATCGCCAGAATTAGGGACGTAGTTCAGATCAGTGTCCTGTGCGGCGGGTCCATATTTAATGAACCACAGCTAGCATGTGCCGTCTCTGCAAACCGCCATTAACGAACCGCAAACCGACCGGCGCATCCATTAGATTGGAATGAGTTCTATTAAGAATTTGCTGAGTTGACAGCTTCTCCATGTCTTCTACATGGGCCTCGAGGCAAATTTGTAATTTGTGATACTGGGCTATAAAAATAAAATTGACTTGACCACATGTCCAATCTGGCCTGAGAACGCCTCGGGATCACCCAGGAGGAGCTGGGGGGCGTTGCTGGGGAGAGGGACGTCTGGAGTGCCCTTCTCAGCTTGCTGCCACCGCGACCCGGCCCCGGAGAAGCGGCTGAAGACGAGATGAGATGACAGCTTCTAACAGCATCTCATCTTTTTAGATCAATTAATTGGATGTAAGATACATCCTCACACATTAAATGTGTGGCCTTTTCTGAGAGCGATGGCATCTGTCTTTCTGTTTTTTCTTTAAGGTTATATTTGAGTGTGTTGGGCAGTTCAGGCAGACTCTACCGGCCTCCAGTAGCGCTAGACTAAACCCTGGCACCTGGACACTGGACCCTGTGTTTCCCCTTTATTCATGAGTGGGCGATGATGTCAAGGCCTGAATTTTAAGTGGGGCAACAGCAACTTTCAAGCTTCGGTGTATGAGTAGGTAGTAGTTACATCGATGATAAAAAGGGGGCGCGACTTGCAATGCAAGTGCCCTCTCCCTGAAACACACACACACACACACTAATGTGGCTCTCAACTCCTGACACGGTTCGAGGTGGGACTCAGGCGGACACAGACAAGTCTAAAACATGTAGTAGTTCAAAAAAAAACTGAAAAGGTCTTTACTTGGCAACATGGACGAGAACACAAAACAAACAAGGCAGAACTGACAGAGCCAGCATGGCAAATGCAGCACGGATCACAACTCGAGAGACTGGGCGAGGTAAACAGTGGTGAGCAGGGCCAGACCTGACAAGAGAACCTCGACATAAGCCCCGCCCCTCGACATAAGCCCCTCCCCCCACCAGACAGGGCGCGTTTTAGCAGCCTGGGAGCAGGTTTTTGTATTCGGTGAGGGTGAAGCTTTGTGTTTTTGCAGGAGCGCCATCTTTTTTCCCCCAAAACAAAAAAAATGCATTTTATTGGGTTGTGTCTGGAAGCAGATGGCTTCCAAATTAACACTAACGCCAAATAAAGAACGCAACCAGGAATGACTGGATTCCCTCTGGTTTTCAATGCAAAGTTCAGCCGGACTCGTTGACGCCCGCGTTTGCCGCCGTCCTCGTTCGCAGGTGCTTCTGCAGGTTCTCGTAGTGCTTCAGGCTTTTGCAGTGGGTGATTTCCGCTGCTCGCGAGCCACTGAAGAAACGGCTACACACTTGGCAGAAGAAGCCCGTCTTCGGAACCAGAAACTCCAAACCAACCGGGTTGTCCGGGTTAAAGGGGAGGGGGGAGTCGTTTTCTGCAGGGGTCTGGCTCCTCTGCGTCTTCCCTCTCTCGCCCTCCGACTCTTGGCCTTCTACCGTCCCTCGCTCTTTGCTCTCGTCCTGTGCCGGCTTCAGGTCCTCCGGCTTCTCCGACGCCATTGGGGTCCGCTTGTTTTCCCGGACGACCAGCCTCCTCGTTCCGTCTTTAACTCAGATTGGTTAAAGCATCCGACGTCATTTGCATTCCCCCCCCCGTTGTCCAATCGAAAGACTTGAGAGGCGGTCCTTCCGTGGTGGTGACGACAACAAGCGGCGACAACACGGAGGGCGAACTAGCGGTGACGTCACTGTTGCTTGGGGAGTGACGGAGTACGTTGACGGGCGTGATTATCTTAACAAAATGTTATATTCACAGATCTAAATTCTCTAGCAAGAAACCTAGTTTCCCTGAGCCGTCTGCGTATATCAAACAATATATATTTCATCAATATCTCATAGTGAAAATAAAAAAGCTGTAAAAACATATAAGCACTTTATGATTTACAAAATATTTAGTTAAGTGTGTAATTTATTTGTTTTACTTTATACGACCCCCCTGGCGTATTTATGTTAATGAAGCCGTATTTTCTTGCCCGGTGCGGGATTCGATACGAGGTATACCGCACCACAAGGCGACGTCACTAACCGCTCGGCTGAAGGGTCAGACCCGTTAGCTAGGGGGCTAACGTGTCTTATTAGTAGTTTACATTAATGTTTATGATAATATATGTGTTAATGTTGTATACATTTGATAATGTGACTATTGTTGTTTGACATTGTTGTATACTATTTTGTGCACTTTTGTTAATAAAGTTCTTAAAAAAATATATTAACGGGCGTTACGCAACCAGGACACAAAAAAATTAACTGTATTCCAAAACAATTACAAAAAAAAGACGCAATTAGATAACCAATAAAAGTGTAAACTACTAATAAGACACGTTAGCCCCTAGCTAACGTTTTTGACCCTTTAGCCGAGCGGTTAGTGATGTCGCCTTGTGGTGCAGTACACCCCGTATCGAATCCCGCACCGGGCAACAACATAACCGGTTACATTGGTGGCAGCGGTGGGATTCGATACGTCCTCTAGAAAACAACGAGCGGACACCATAAGAAATGTAAAACATGTGCACAAACCACACAGAAAAAGGCATAAAATAAATACATTAAGCAGAATAAAACATAAAATAACCACAAATAAAGCAATAAAGCAGAATAAAATGTAAAAACAATAAAAGAATAACTACTGGCAACCAGTGGCGCCCCCAGAAATTTTTCATCGGGGTGGCCAAATGGGGCCACTGAAAATCTTGGGGTGGCACACCAAAACCAAAAGCCATGACTGAATTTCGGGAATTCTATGATGCTGTTGTAGTATACTGTATAGGCTAGTTGAAAACGGTCAATATGAGGGTTGAGAAAAATATACATTATTGATTTAAATGAACAGCACCTAATGTAAGATATCAGATAGAAGCATATTATGCACAATCAGAAGCATATTCTGCATATGCGACTCGTGGCTGGGGGGGGGGGGGTCCAGCGGGTGTGCCAGGGATAGTATCAGGGTGGCCGTGGCCACCCCTGGCCACCCCTTGGGGGCGCCACTGCTCGCAACCCACTGGCAACCTGCGGGACTGCACCGCTATCCATCTCATCAACTCTCCGCCGGATCTACCATAGGGGCAATCTGGGCACATGCCCAGGGGCCCCTGAGCGCAAAAGGGCCCTCCACCATGGGGGGGATTTTATATATTCATTTTATTTATATCGGGCTCGACAGAAATATGTCAAAAACTTGACCCATTCTCTTGATCTTGATTAATATCCAGTCCAAATTAAATAAAAGTTGTTTCCAAGAAAATTAACCCACGATTGATAGTTTTCTTGGCGAGATGGCTGGGCGGGTGGTGACTGGCGAGGGAGCGGCAATACACTGTATTGATTGGCTAATGGTCAAGGTGGGCGGGCATAGAGAGCAGCTGGCTTACACCGCACAGATTCAAGATCCGTTTTTCTAAAGCCAAGTCAAGGTTAAAAACAGTGGAATTGATTTTTACCTGACCCGCTATAAGTTGGGTTGTATCTGAGCCGTGTGCGGGAAAACTTGTCAAGCAGCAGAAAATGGACGGGGTTAACCCGGTAGCCCAGCGGGGCTGCCAAAAGAAAATGGACGACGTGAACCCGGAAGCCCGGCGGGGCCGTCAAAAGAAAATGGACGGCGTTAACCCGGAAGCCCAGCGGGGCTGCCAAAAGAAAGAAAAGAAAGGAAAAGGGAGTGAAAGAAGCGGCCACATTTAAAAAAAGAAAAGAAAAGCCCCACTAATAAAACGCTAAACAAAGTGTAGAAGAGGGCATTCCGTCGGAGGACGTCGAGCTAGCTGCTAGCTAGCAGCAGCGGTAGCCTGGAAGCGGCTAGCGTCGATTGCGGCAACGCACAGCGTGATGCTGAGGACTTGAACACAGAGTTTGCAAAGAAAAAGTAAAAAAACGAACGACTTCCAGAGGTAAGAACCATTTTATTATGTTGTCTGTGCACTGAGCAATATTATCTGTTATCATTGTGTGTCAGTGTATATTTTGTGGATGAGCTTATAATTTGATATGCTTTAAGCATAACGTGTATTGCATCACCATGGTGTGATGAGCCCTGTTTTGAAACCAGCATTCAGCCGTGCTGTGTGATTGATTACCTCAGGATGCATTATGGTAAGCCTCGTCCTAGCTGTAATATTTGCTAGTAATATTTGATTTGCTAATGTCCCTTACGGCTTCCCGTAGCGCCACAACAAAGTCACGTGATGTACGTAACAACGTCAGTCGGAATCCGGTCGGTGAATAAACACCCAGCACGAGAGAAGTCGTCCTTGCTTCATTAATGTTATAAGTTAACATAGCCAGAGGGCACAGACCATTACATGGTGTCAGAGTAGCGGAGTTTAAATACCCAATATGGATTCGTACGGCGTTCCAGCTCCACGGATGGACTGGGAATCGGCGAACTTACCTGAAGCATGGAGACGATTTCGGCAAACAACGGAGCTAATGTTCAAGGGCCCCCTGCGCGGGAAGAACGAAGAGGAGAAATGCAGCTACCTCCTGCTCTGGATAGGGGAAAAAGGGCGCGATGTGCACAACACTTGGACACTCAGCGGAGAACAAGCCAAGAAGCTAGAAACGTACTACGATAAGTACACTGAGTACATCACCCCCAAAGCAAACCCGATTTATGCCAGATATAAATTTCATGAAAAGATGCAGGGAGAGAGTGAATCCTTCGAACGATTTGTAACTGAGCTAAAGCTCCTAGTCAAAGACTGTGGCTACCCAAATGCCGACGAGATGGTCAGGGACCGCATCGTGTTTGCCACCAACTCACCCAGAGTGAGAGAAAAGCTACTTAGCCAGGGAGCTGAGCTAACGCTAGAAAAAGCCATAGATGTAGCCCGCTCACACGAGCTAGCAAAGCAACAGCTAACGTTTATGGGCCAGGGCAGCACACATGAAACGGTGCACGCAATAGGCAGAAAGACTTACAAACCGAACGCACCCAAAGCAGCTAACGCTAACTTCAGACAAAGGGACGTTAGCACCGCCGCCAGGGCGTGTAGCTATTGTGGAGGGCTACACGGCGCTAAAGCCACTTGCCCAGCTAAGGGTAAACAATGCATTAAATGCAAGAAGCTCAATCATTTTGCTAAAGTATGCAAGTCTAGCTCCCAGGGACAGACAAAGTACTACCGCGGCACAGTACATGCCGTCGGAGAGAACCCAGAAGAGTGCACCACTGACAGAGAACAGGAAGAACTGTACTTCGACAACATTACAGTGGAGAGCACCGCTGTGGGAGAACAGACAGAGCTGTACATAGACTGCATCTCAATAGAGAACAACGGAAAAAGCAACGAGCAGGCTTACGTAGAGGTTGGAATTGGCACACCTCCACAGAAGGTAAAGTTTAAACTAGACACTGGGGCACAGGCCAATACTATTCCCACCAACCTGTTCCAGGCGCTGTTCAAAAATGTGACACTGAAACCAGCAATACACAGACTCACTGAATATGGAGGAGGCGCGCTGAGCGTGAAAGGCACATGCAAACTCAAATGTAAGTACAGAGACAATGCAATGATGCTGGACTTTTACGTCATTGACACAAACGCCCCACCAGTCATGGCAATGAAAACATGCCGTGACCTAAACTTGGTAAAAATAGTGATGGCTGTGAGCGAGGAAAACAATGTCACATCACAGAGCATAATGGATGAGTATGCAGATGTTTTCCAGGGAATAGGAGAGTTCCCAGGCGAGTGCACCTTCCGCGTCACACCAGATGCAACGCCGGTCGTCTGCCCGCCACGCAGAATCCCCATCGCCCTACGCAGCAAACTGAGGGACGAGCTTGACAGCATGGAGAAAGGCGGCATAATCTGTAAGGTAACAGAACCCACAGAATGGGTGAACGCACTCGTCATTGTTGAGAAGCCAAAGACAGGCAAACTTAGAGTGTGTTTAGACCCCAGAGCTCTTAACAAAGTGATACAACGACCTCACTATCCCCTCCCCACGCTGGAGGACGCCACCACAAAGCTTGCTGGAGCTGAGTACTTTAGCGTGTTAGACGCGCGGTCAGGCTATTGGGCCATCAAACTGAGCACTGAATCCTCAATGTTGACGACATTTAACACAGTGTTTGGCAGGTATCGTTTCCTCAGACTGCCATTCGGAATCGTGTCCGCTCAAGACGAGTTCCAGAGACGCGTGGATGAAACATATGAAGGATTGGACGGTGTGACGGCCATAGTGGACGATATACTAGTGTTCGGCAAGACTAAAGAGGAACATGACCAGCGTCTCAGAGCGATGCTGAAGCGCACAAGGGAGCGAGGGGTGAGGCTCAACCCCGACAAGTGTCACATATGCGTGTCCGAGGTAAGCTACTTCGGCCACACGCTCTCACACGAAGGCATCAAACCAGACCCACACAAGGTGAAGGCGGTCAAGGACATGCAACCCCCACAGAACAAAGCAGAGCTGGAGACAGTCCTCGGCATGATCAACTACCTCGCCAGATTTGCTCCACACCTCTCACAGATAAACTCACCCCTCAGACAGCTTCTGAAACAGGACAGTGAGTTTGTGTGGGATGCAGTCCACGACAAGGCGTTCCAAGAGATGAAGAATCTCATTACACAGCACCCAGGTCCAGTACTCTCATATTTCGACCCGCAGAAAGAGCTGCGACTCCAAGTGGATGCATCCAAAAGTGGCCTTGGGGCTGTCATGCTCCAAGATGGCAAACCAATTGCCTATGCGTCCAAGTCACTCAACAGCACTGAAGAAAACTACGCACAGATAGAGAAGGAGCTCTACGCTGTGGTCTTCGGCTGCAAGAGGTTCCACGAGTACATGTATGGACGAAAAGTGATTGTGGAGTCAGACCACAAGCCTCTGGAGGCAATACTAAAAAAGCCACTGGCAGCAGCACCACCCCGGCTGCAACGGATGATCCTGGCGCTCCAAAAATACGACATCCAAATCATCCACCGCCCCGGTAAGGACATACCGGTGGCCGACACACTGTCACGCAAGTCAATAGAACACCACGACAGTGACCTACAGGAAGGGATGGAGGCCCAAGTGCACACAGTCCTCAGCAACATCCCTGTGAGCGACACAAGACTCACAGAAATCAAGCAGGAAACAGCGCAAGATCCACAGCTCACCGCACTCAGACGAGCCACACTCACTGGCTGGCCAGACACAAAGAAAAAGTGCCCGCCCAGCATCCAGGAATACTGGAACCACAGAGCAGAAATCTCAGAAATGGACGGTATCCTGTTCAAAGGTGAGAGAATCATTGTCCCCCAAAAGCTTCGCAAGGACATGATACAGCGCATCCATGCCAGCCACCTTGGCGTGGAAAAAAGCAAATGCCGAGCAAGAGACTTACTGTTCTGGCCTGGCATGGGGAAACAGATCGAGGATGCGGTAGCAGACTGCAGCATATGCCAAGAACGGCGCAGCGCAAATGCAAAGGAACCAATGATGTCACACGCCATACCCGAGCGGCCGTGGCAAGTGATAGGCACAGACCTATTCACATGGAACTCACAGGACTTCATAGTCACTGTGGACTACTACTCCAGATTCTTCGAGCTAGAAAGACTTTACAGCTGCACCTCATCTGCCGTCATCATGAAGCTGAAAGCAGCAATGGCTCGACACGGAATCCCCGAGACTATCATCAGCGACAACGGTCCGTGCTACAGCTCTGGTGAGTTCCGCAACTTCTCACAGACATGGGGTTTCTCACACACCACCACAAGCCCCCACTACCCACAGAGCAACGGCCTCTCCGAGAAGACTGTCCAGACGGCCAAACGCATCCTGGACAAAGCCAAAGCTGAGAACAAAGACCCCTACATGAGCTTACTGGAGTATCGCAACACACCGGTGGACAACCTGAAATCACCGGCACAGCTACTGATGAGTCGGAGGCTGCGGTCCATTCTCCCATCAACAGCAAAACACCTGCAGCCACAGATCGCCAGTCAGGAGGATGTTCACAAAAGGAGAGAGGTATGTCAACAGCGCCAGCAGGCATACTACAACCGAACAGCCAAACCTCTGCCCCACCTGCCCGCAGGCACACCAATCCGCTTCCGGCAGGAGGATGGATCCTGGAGACCTGCAACTGTGGAAAGACCAGCGAACACAGAGAGGAGCTACCACATCCAAACCAAAGAAGGTCAGATCTACCGACGCAACCGTCAACACCTGCGACAAAGCAGAGTGAACACTCACACTACACACACACACACTTCACAGCAGACTGTTACCAGCGCTAACAACAACACACAAGCCCATCAGCAAGAGCATGCTGAACCTCCAGACACGAACAATCAGCGACAACCAGACACACAGCCTGGTTACACCACGAGGTCAGGTCGCACGGTCAAACCAAGACAAATCCTTGACTTATGAATGTAAAAAAAAAAAAAAAAAAAAAGATGAAATGTTATTACGGTGTCACATTTAGACAGGGAAGGAAATGTTTTACACTACTTTGTTGCAGTCCAGTTATATAAGAGTTCCATTTTCATATTCTTTCTTATTAAGATTGTATTCGTTTATAAACGTGCTCAACGTGGTCTGTATCTCTGCAGAGAAAGCAGCACTTTTCAGAAAAAGGGAGATGTAATATTTGCTAGTAATATTTGATTTGCTAATGTCCCTTACGGCTTCCCGTAGCGCCACAACAAAGTCACGTGATGTACGTAACAACGTCAGTCGGAATCCGGTCGGTGAATAAACACCCAGCACGAGAGAAGTCGTCCTTGCTTCATTAATGTTATAAGTTAACATAGCCAGAGGGCACAGACCATTACACTAGCCAGCCACATTATTGTGTATCAGTAATGACGTGTGCTGCCTGCCTGGGTGGTTTTCAGTGTCATACACAGCCTTGGGATGACTCAATCCATTGTTTCCTTGCCTTGTGATTTGTGAGTGACATGGCAGTACTCAGTGGTCTATTGATCTGCACAGCAATACCTTAACAAATATCCCATTTTCTCATCATCTATTTTTAACTTAAGAACAAAATCAAAACAACAAAAACAGCCAGTTAATGGTTTTCTTATTGTGGTTTTTAAAACAACAATGAAATAACAAGTTCATTGGTTTTCTTCTCCCCAACTGTATCCGGCCACTTACCCCATCCTTCCGAGCCGTCCCGGTCGCTCCTCCACCGATCCGGGGAGGGCTGCAGACTACCATAAATCACCTCACGTGTGCTGATGATTTAGTTTTAGTTAGCCCATATAGTGCTGGACTTCAGCAGCTACTGACGGTGTGCTCGCAGTATGGCGAAGAACACGACATTCAATATAACGGCAAAAAAGTAATGTCATGATTGTCTGAACTAGAGAGGACAGGAAATCACATTTTCCTGTGTTTCAGTTATCAGATAGTCCACTTGATACATGCAAGGAAATAAAATATCTGGGACATGACCTCTCTGATGATCTGACGGATGACAGAGATATATACCGACAATGCTGTAAAATCTATGCCCAGCCTAATATGCTGCTTCGGAAGTTCTCTATGTGCTCTGTTGATGTCAAGTGTTCATTGTTTAGAGCCTATAGAACACCTCTGTATACAGCTCATCTCAGGTCTTCTTACAGGAAGAGAAGTATGCAGAGGCTATATAACACCTCTGTATACAGCTCATCTCTGGTCTTCTTACAGGAAGAGAAGTATGTAGAGGCTATATAACACCTCTGTATACAGCTCATCTCTGGTCAACTCACAGGAAGAGAAGTATACAGAGGCTATATAACACCTCTGTATACAGCTCATCTCTGGTCAACTCACAGGAAGAGAAGTATACAGAGGCTATATAACACCTCTGTATACAGCTCATCTCTGGTCTTCTCACAGGAAGAGAAGTATACAGAGGCTATATAACACCTCTGTATACAGCTCATCTCTGGTCTTCTTACAGGAAGAGAAGTATGCAGAGGCTATATAACACCTCTGTATACAGCTCATCTCTGGTCTTACAGGAAGAGAAGTATGCAGAGGCTATATAACACCTCTGTATACAGCTCATCTCTGGTCTTCTCACAGGAAGACAAGTATACAGAGGCTATATAACACCTCTGTATACAGCTCATCTCTGGTCTTCTTAAAGGAAGAGAAGTATGCAGAGGCTATATAACATCTCTGTATACAGCTCATCTCTGGTCTTCTTACAGGAAGAGAAGTATGCAGAGGCTATATAACACCTCTGTATACAGCTCATCTCTGGTCTTCTTACAGGAAGAGAAGTATGCAGAGGCTATATAACACCTCTGTATACAGCTCATCTCTGGTCTTCTCACAGGAAGAGAAGTATACAGAGGCTATATAACACCTCTGTATACAGCTCATCTCTGGTCTTCTTACAGGAAGAGAAGTATGCAGATGCTATATAACACCTCTGTATACAGCTCATCTCTGGTCTTCTTACAGGAAGAGAAGTATGCAGAGGCTATATAACACCTCCGTATACAGCTCATCTCTGGTCTTCTTACAGGAAGAGAAGTATGCAGAGGCTATGTAACACCTCCGTATACAGCTCATCTTTGGTCTTCTTACAGGAAACAGGAAGAGAAGTATACAGAGGCTATATAACACCTCTGTATACAGCTCATCTCTGGTCTTCTTACAGGAAGACAAGTATGCAGAGGCCCAGAGGAGCTTACAATGATGCTATGAGATTGTTGCTTCATGTCCCCAGATGGCATAGTGCCAGTCAGTTGTTTGTGTCCTCAGATGTGCCTACATGTGATGTACTTTTAAGACAGCTGATGTATAATTGTATGTGTTGCCTGGCTGTGTTGGAGAACAGCATCACAGAGACTCTAACCAGCCCCACGGAAAGCTGCTGTCGCTTGACATCCAGACTTCAAAAGCACTGCCAAGACAGCCTGTATCTGTTATGAACTGACTGTGTTGTACGGTGTGTGTGTGGACGCCTCACATGTTGTGTGTGTGTGTGTGTGTGTGTGTGCGCGTGCATGCATGTGCGTGCTCGTGGAGTGTAGGGGTGTCATATAGGCCTACATTTTTTTGTTTTGTTTTTTTAATTGTATTGTTTTATTTTATTGTATTGTTGCTTGTATGCTATGGACCGGCTGTGTGTCTGAAATAAAGATTATTATTACTATATCACATGCCTCCCCCGATACACGTGGAGTCGCCAGCCGATTCTTTTCACCTGACAGTGAGGAGTTTCGCCAGGGGGACGCAGCACGTGGGAGGATCACGCTATTCCCCCCAGTTCCCCGTTCCCCCCGAACAGGTGCCCCGACCGACCAGAGGAGGCGCTAGTGCAGCGACCAGGACACACACCCACATCTGGCTTCCACATCCACCATGGATGTACTATAATACATCCATGGCTTCCCACCTGCAGACACGGCCAATTGTGTCTCTAGGGACGCCCGACCAAGCCGGAGGTAACACGGGGATTCGAACCGGTGATCCTCATGTTGGTAGGCAACGGAATAGACCGCCATGCTACCCGGATGCCCGGATTTAGTTATTTTAATGCATTAAAGCCTTTGCAGCTAGTTTAGTCTGCCTGCCCCCACGGAGATCAACATACCTTCAGCAATGCTTGTTTTGAAGCACTGCCTCTCTGTAGTGGTTGCAATAAATCCGCAAACCGAGGCAGACCGTCGATGAAACGTTCTTTCTTTTAAGGAAGACCTTAAATACCGTTAATATTGTGGATACAAATTACGTAGAAATGAACTCAATCCCAATAATTTAAACTTTATTATTTTGTTGAGGCATTACACGTTTTATTCAAACAATCAACAATCATCAATTCAAGCTCCCCAACATTTATTCCCAAGGCCATTTAATGTGATTGAAGAGCTGTAATTACAATGAAAGGGGAGGGGGGTTATCAGATATCAGGTGAAATGTGGAGTGTGTGTGAGTCTGCAAACTTTGGTAGGAAATAATACATTGTAGAGAACAACGGCATTAGGTGGCTGTGGTTCTTCACAAATTTCATGTAATGTATTGCTTAGTTCCCCATAGTACTAAAATTTGCTAAGGTCATACAGATTTTACAGTTGTTTATTTATTTTTATGAATTTATTCATATTTACTTTAATTATGAAAAAAGTAACCAGTGAAGTTGGACTTTTTTCATTCCAACCAGTTCTGACCATTGAAATATGTTGTCTACATTATGCTCAAAAGACAAAAAAAAAAAAAAAACAAAAAAAACAACAACCCCAAAATGAAATGGGTTCCTTAACTTGTATGTGTCCTATTATAATGTGGCAAAATTGAAAGAAAAAAAAATTCACATTATTGGTCTTGTGTTGAGAAGCACAATCCTTCAATACCTAAGTAATACATCAAAGGATTACAAAAACATATAAATAAAATGGTGGGTAAATAAATTAAGGTTTTTTTTTGTGGCAACATATATCAACATCCTTCAATATTAATCACTTACATGACAAAAAAGTGCGATGAACTTCAGATTCAGTGAAGTATATTTGCCATAATCAGCAGTATGACTGGAAGGACGCCTGTTTTGAAGTGGACTGCAGAGGACGTAGCTGTGGTTGTAGGGGCAGCTGTGATTGTTGGCAGAGCAACTTTGGTTGTTGTGGGGAGAGCTGTGGTTATTGTAAATGCAGTTGTTGTTAGGGTAGCAGTGCTTGTAGGGGTAGCTGTGGTTGTTGTCAGAGCAGCTGTGGTTGTGGGGGTAGCTGTGGTTGTTGTCAGAGCAGCTGTGGTTGTAGGGTTAGCTGTGGTTGTTTTCATCTCAGCTGTTGTTGTAGGGGCAGCTGTTGTTGTAGGGGTAGCAGTGGTTGTTGTCAGAGCAGCTGTTGTTGTAGGGGTAGCAGTGGTTGTTGTCAGAGCAGCTGTGGTTGTGGGGGTAGCTGTGGTTGTTGTCAGAGCAGCTGTTGTTGTAGGATTAGCTGTGGTTGTTGTCAGAGCAGCTGTTGTTGTAGGGTTAGCTGTGGTTGTTGTCAGAGCAGCTGTTGTTGTAGGGTTAGCTGTGGCTGTTGTAAGAGCAGCTGTGGTTGTGGGGGAAGCTGTTGTTGTTGTCAGAGCAGCTGTTGTTGTAGGGGTAGCAGTGGTTGTTGTCAGAGCAGCTGTTGTTGTAGGGGTAGCAGTGGTTGTTGTCAGAGCAGCTGTGGTTGTGGGGGTAGCTGTGGTTGTTGTCAGAGCAGCTGTTGTTGTAGGATTAGCTGTGGTTGTTGTCAGAGCAGCTGTTGTTGTAGGGTTAGCTGTGGTTGTTGTCAGAGCAGCTGTTGTAGGGTTAGCTGTGGTTGTTGTCAGAGCAGCTGTGGTTGTAGGGGCAGCTGGGGTTGTTGTCAGAGCAGCTGTTGTTGTAGGATTAGCTGTGGTTATTGTCAGAGCAGCTGTTGCAGGGGTAGCTGTGGTTGTTTTCAGAGCAGCTGTTGTTGTAGGGGCAGCTGTGGTTGTTTTCAGAGCAGCTGTTGTTGTAGGGGTAGCTGTGGTTGTTGTCAGAGCAGCTGTTGTTGTAGGGGTAGCAGTGGTTGTTGTCAGAGCAGCTGTTGTTGTAGGGGTAGCTGGGGTTGTTTTCAGAGCAGCTGTTGTAGGGGTAGCAGTGGTTGTTGTCAGAGCAGCTGTTGTTGTAGGGGTAGCAGTGGTTGTTGTCAGAGCAGCTGTGGTTGTAGGGGCAGCTGTGGTTGTTGTCAGAGCAGCTGTGGTTATGGCTGCAGCTGTGGTTGTTGTCAGAGCAGCTGTGGCTGTTGTAGGGTCAGCTGTGGTTGTTGTCATAGCAGCTGTTGTTGTAGGGTTAGCTGGGGTTGTTTTCATCGCAGCTGTTGTTGTAGGGGCAGCTGTTGTTGTAGGGGTAGCAGTGGTTGTTGTCAGAGCAGCTGTTGTTGTAGGATTAGCTGTGGTTGTTGTCAGAGCAGCTGTGGTTGTGGGGCTAGCTGTGGTTGTTTTCAGAGCCGCTGTGGTTGTAGGGTTAGCTGTGGTTGTTGTCAGGGCAGCTGTTGTTGTGGGGGAAGCTGTTGTTGTTGTCAGCGCATCTGTTGTTGTGGGGGAAGCTGTGGTTGTTGTCAGAGCAGCTGTTGTTGTAGGATTAGCTGTTGTTGTTGTCAGAGCAGCTGTTGTTGTGGGGGAAGCTGTTGTTGTTGTCAGCACAGCTGTTGTTGTTGTCAGCGCAGCTGTTGTTGTAGGGGTAGCTGTGGTTGTTGTAAGAGCAGCTGTTGTAGGGTTAGCTGTGGTTGTTGTCAGAGCAGCTGTTGTTGTAGGGTTAGCTGTGGTTGTTGTCAGAGCAGCTGTTGTTGTAGGGGCAGCTGTGGTTGTTGTCAGAGCAGCTGTTGTTGTAGGGTTAGCTGTGGTTGTTGTCAGAGCAGCTGTTGTTGTAGGGGTAGCTGTGGTTGTTTTCAGATCAGCTGTTGTTGTAGGGGTAGCAGTGGTTGTTGTCAGAGCAGCTGTTGTTGTAGGGGTAGCAGTGGTTGTTGTCAGAGCAGCTGTGGTTGTAGGGGCAGCTGTGGTTGTTGTCAGAGCAGCTGTGGTTATGGCTGCAGCTGTGGTTGTTGTCAGAGCAGCTGTGGCTGTTGTAGGGTCAGCTGTGGTTGTTTTCATCGCAGCTGTTGTTGTAGGGGCAGCTGTGGTTGTAGGGGTAGCTGTGGTTGTTTTCAGAGCAGCTGTTGTTGTAGGGGTAGCAGTGGTTGTTGTCAGAGCAGCTGTTGTTGTAGGATTAGCTGTGGTTGTTGTCAGAGCAGCTGTGGTTGTGGGGCTAGCTGTGGTTGTTTTCAGAGCCGCTGTGGTTGTAGGGTTAGCTGTGGTTGTTGTCAGGGAAGCTGTTGTTGTGGGGGAAGCTGTTGTTGTTGTCAGCGCATCTGTTGTTGTGGGGGAAGCTGTGGTTGTTGTCAGCGCAGCTGTTGTTGTTGTCAGCGCAGCTGTTGTTGTTGTCAGCGCAGCTGTTGTTGTAGGGGTAGCTGTTGTTGTTGTCAGAGCAGCTGTTGTTGTGGGGGAAGCTGTTGTTGTTGTCAGCGCAGCTGTTGTTGTTGTCAGCGCAGCTGTTGTTGTAGGGGTAGCTGTGGTTGTTGTAAGAGCAGCTGTTGTAGGGTTAGCTGTGGTTGCTGTCAGAGAAGCTGTTGTTGTAGGGTTAGCTGTGGTTGTTGTCAGAGCAGCTGTTGTTGTAGGGGCAGCTGTGGTTGTTGTCAGAGCAGCTGTTGTTGTAGGGTTAGCTGTGGTTGTTGTCAGAGCAGCTGTTGTTGTAGGGGCAGCTGTGGTTGTTGTCAGAGCAGCTGTTGTTGTAGGGTTAGCTGTGGTTGTTGTCAGAGCAGCTGTTGTTGTAGGGGAAGCTGTTGTTGTTGTCAGCGCATCTGTTGTTGTGGGGGAAGCTGTGGTTGTTGTCAGAGCAGCTGTTGTTGTGGGGGAAGCTGTTGTTGTTGTCAGCGCATCTGTTGTTGTGGGGGAAGCTGTGGTTGTTGTCAGAGCAGCTGTTGTTGTAGGATTAGCTGTTGTTGTTGTCAGAGCAGCTGTTGTTGTAGGGTTAGCTGTGGTTGTTGTCAGAGCAGCTGTTGTTGTAGGGTTAGCTGTGGTTGCTGTCAGAGCAGCTGTTGTTGTAGGGTTAGCTGTGGTTGTTGTCAGAGCAGCTGTTGTTGTAGGGGCAGCTGTGGTTGTTGTCAGAGCAGCTGTTGTTGTAGGGTTAGCTGTGGTTGCTGTCAGAGCAGCTGTTGTTGTAGGGTTAGCTGTGGTTGTTGTCAGAGCAGCTGTTGTTGTAGGGGCAGCTGTGGTTGTTGTCAGAGCAGCTGTTGTTGTAGGGTTAGCTGTGGTTGTTGTCAGAGCAGCTGTTGTTGTAGGGGCAGCTGTGGTTGTTGTCAGAGCAGCTGTTGTTGTAGGGTTAGCTGTGGTTGTTGTCAGAGCAGCTGTTGTTGCAGGGGAAGCTGTTGTTGTTGTCAGCGCATCTGTTGTTGTGGGGGAAGCTGTGGTTGTTGTCAGAGCAGCTGTTGTTGTGGGGGAAGCTGTTGTTGTTGTCAGCGCATCTGTTGTTGTGGGGGAAGCTGTGGTTGTTGTCAGAGCAGCTGTTGTTGTAGGATTAGCTGTTGTTGTTGTCAGAGCAGCTGTTGTTGTGGGGGAAGCTGTTGTTGTTGTCAGAGCAGCTGTTGTTGTAGGGTTAGCTGTGGTTGTTGTCAGAGCAGCTGTTGTTGTAGGGGCAGCTGTGGTTGTTGTCAGAGCAGCTGTTGTTGTAGGGTTAGCTGTGGTTGTTGTCAGAGCAGCTGTTGTTGTAGGGGCAGCTGTGGTTGTTGTCAGAGCAGCTGTTGTTGTAGGGTTAGCTGTGGTTGTTGTCAGAGCAGCTGTTGTTGTAGGGTTAGCTGTGGTTGTTGTCAGAGCAGCTGTTGTTGTAGGGTTAGCTGTGGTTGTTGTCAGAGCAGCTGTTGTTGTAGGGGCAGCTGTGGTTGTTGTCAGAGCAGCTGTTGTTGTAGGGTTAGCTGTGGTTGTTGTCAGAGCAGCTGTTGTTGTAGGGGCAGCTGTGGTTGTTGTCAGTGCATCTGGAGTTGTAGGGTTAGCTTTGGTTGTTGTCAGAGCAGCTGTTGTTGTAGGGGCAGCTGTGGTTGTTGTCAGAGCAGCTGTTGTTGTAGGGGCAGCTGTGGTCGTTGTCAGAGCAGCTGTTGTTGTAGGGGCAGCTGTGGTTGTTGTCAGAGCAGCTGTTGTTGTAGGGTTATCTGTGGTCGTTGTCAGAGCAGCTGTTGTTGTAGGGGCAGCTGTGGTTGTTGTCAGAGCAGCTGTTGTTGTAGGGGCAGCTGTGGTTGTTGTCAGAGCAGCTGTTGTTGTAGGGTTAGCTGTGGTTGTTGTCAGAGCAGCTGTTGTTGTAGGGGCAGCTGTGGTTGTTGTCAGTGCATCTGGAGTTGTAGGGTTAGCTGTGGTTGTTGTCAGAGCAGCTGTTGTTGTAGGATTAGCTGTGGTTGTTGTCAGAGCAGCTGTTGTTGTGGGGGAAGCTGTTGTTGTTATCAGCGCATCTTTTGTTGTGGGAGAAGCTGTTGTTGTTGTCAGCGCAGCTGTTGTTGTTGTCAGCGCAGCTGTTGTTGTAGGGCTAGCTGTGGTTGTTGTAAGAGCAGCTGTTGTTGTAGGGTTAGCTGTGGTTGCTGTCAGAGCAGCTGTTGTTGTAGGGTTAGCTGTTGTTGTCAGAGCAGCTGTTGTTGTAGGGGCAGCTGTGGTTGTTGTCAGAGCAGCTGTTGTAGGGTTAGCTGTGGTTGTTGTCAGAGCAGCTGTTGTTATAGGGGCAGCTGTGGTTGTTGTCAGTGCATCTGGAGTTGTAGGGTTAGCTGTGGTTGTTGTCAGAGCAGCTGTTGTTGTGGGGGAAGCTGTTGTTGTTGTCAGCGCATCTGTTGTTGTGGGAGAAGCTGTTGTTGTTGTCAGCGCAGCTGTTGTTGTTGTCAGCGCAGCTGTTGTTGTAGGGCTAGCTGTGGTTGTTGTACGAGCAGCTGTTGTAGGGTTAGCTGTGGTTGTTGTCAGAGCAGCTGTTGTTGTAGGGTTAGCTGTGGTTGTTGTCAGAGCAGCTGTTTTTGTAGGGTTAGCTGTGGTTGTTGTCAGAGCAGCTGTTGTTGTAGGGGCAGCTGTGGTTGTTGTCAGAGCAGCTGTTGTTGTAGGGTTAGCTGTGGTTGTTGTCAGAGCAGCTGTTGTTGTAGGGGCAGCTGTGGTTGTTGTCAGTGCTTCTGGAGTTGTAGGGTTAGCTTTGGTCGTTGTCAGAGCAGCTGTTGTTGTAGGGGCAGCTGTGGTTGTTGTCAGAGCAGCTGTTGTTGTAGGGTTAGCTGTGGTCGTTGTCAGAGCAGCTGTTGTTGTAGGGGCAGCTGTGGTTGTTGTCAGAGCAGCTGTTGTTGTAGGGTTATCTGTGGTCGTTGTCAGAGCAGCTGTTGTTGTAGGGGCAGCTGTGGTTGTTGTCAGAGCAGCTGTTGTTGTAGGGGCAGCTGTGGTTGTTGTCAGAGCAGCTGTTGTTGTAGGGTTAGCTGTGGTTGTTGTCAGAGCAGCTGTTGTTGTAGGGGCAGCTGTGGTTGTTGTCAGTGCATCTGGAGTTGTAGGGTTAGCTGTGGTTGTTGTCAGAGCAGCTGTTGTTGTAGGGGCAGCTGTGGTTGTTGTCAGAGCAGCTGTTGTTTTAGGGTTAGCTGTGGTCGTTGTCAGAGCAGCTGTTGTTGTAGGGGCAGCTGTGGTTGTTGTCAGAGCATCTGTTGTTGTAGGGTTAGCTGTGGTTGTTGTCAGAGCAGCTGTTGTTGTAGGGGCAGCTGTGGTTGTTGTCAGTGCATCTGGAGTTGTAGGGTTAGCTGTGGTTGTTGTCAGAGCAGCTGTTGTTGTAGGGGCAGCTGTGGTTGTTGTCAGAGCAGCTGTTGTTGTAGGGTTAGCTGTGGTCGTTGTCAGAGCAGCTGTTGTTGTACGGGCAGCTGTGGTCGTTGTCAGAGCAGCTGTTGTTGTAGGGGCAGCTGTGGTTGTTGTCAGAGCAGCTGTTGTTGTGGGGCTAGCTGTGGTTGTTTTCAGAGCCGCTGTGGTTGTAGGGTTAGCTGTGGTTGTTGTAAGAGCAGCTGTTGTTGTGGGGGAAGCTGTTGTTGTTGTCAGCGCATCTGTTGTAGTGGGGGTAGCTGTAGTTGTTGTCAGAGCAGCTGTTGTTTTAGGGTTAGCTGTGGTTGTTGTCAGAGCAGCTGTTGTTGTAGGGTTAGCTGTGGTTGTTGTCAGAGCAGCTGTTGTTGTAGGGGCAGCTGTGGTTGTTGTCAGAGCAGCTGTTGTTGTAGGGTTAGCTGTGGTTGTTGTCAGAGCAGCTGTTGTTGTAGGGGCAGCTGTGGTTGTTGTCAGTGCATCTGGAGTTGTAGGGTTAGCTGTGGTTGTTGTCAGAGCAGCTGTTGTTGTAGGGTTAGCTGTGGTTGTTGTCAGAGCAGCTGTTGTTGTAGGGGCAGCTGTGGTTGTTGTCAGAGCAGCTGTTGTTGTACGGTTAGCTGTGGTTGTTGTCGGAGCATCTGGAGTTGTAGGGTTAGCTGTGGTTGTTGTCAGTGCATCTGGAGTTGTAGGGTTAGCTGTGGTTGTTGTCAGAGCAGCTGTTGTTGTAGGGGCAGCTGTGGTTGTTGTCAGAGCAGCTGTTGTTGTAGGGTTAGCTGTGGTCGTTGTCAGAGCAGCTGTTGTTGTAGGGGCAGCTGTGGTTGTTGTCAGAGCAGCTGTTGTTGTAGGGTTAGCTGTGGTCGTTGTCAGAGCAGCTGTTGTTGTGGGGCTAGCTGTGGTTGTTTTCAGAGCCGCTGTGGTTGTAGGGTTAGCTGTGGTTGTTGTAAGAGCAGCTGTTGTTGTGGGGGAAGCTGTTGTTGTTGTCAGCGCATCTGTTGTTGTGGGGGTAGCTGTGGTTGTTGTCAGAGCAGCTGTTGTTGTGGGGGAAGCTGTTGTTGTTGTCAGCGCAGCTGTTGTTGTGGGGGATGCTGTTGTTGTTGTCAGCGCAGCTGTTGTTGTTGTCAGCGCTGCTGTTGTTGTAGGGCTAGCTGTGGTTGTTGTAAGAGCAGCTGTTGTTGTAGGGTTAGCTGTGGTTGTTGTCAGAGCAGCTGTTGTTGTAGGGTTAGCTGTGGTTGTTGTCAGAGCAGCTGTTGTTGTAGGGGCAGCTGTGGTTGTTGTCAGAGCAGCTGTTGTTGTAGGGTTAGCTGTGGTTGTCGTCAGAGCAGCTGTTGTTGTAGGGGCAGCTGTGGTTGTTGTCAGAGCAGCTGTTGTTGTAGGTTTAGCTGTGGTTTTTGTCAGAGCAGCTGTTGTTGTAGGGTTAGCTGTGGTTGTTGTCAGAGCAGCTGTTGTTGTAGGGTTAGCTGTGGTTGTTTTCAGAGCAGCTGTTGTTGTAGGGGCAACTGTGGTTGTTGTCAGAGCAGCTGTTGTTGTAGGGTTAGCTGCGGTTGTTGTCAGAGCAGCTGTTGTAGGGGCAGCTGTGGTTGTTGTCAGTGCATCTGGAGTTGTAGGGTTAGCTGTGGTTGTTGTCAGAGCAGCTGTTGTTGTGGGGGTAGCTGCTGTTGATGTCAGAGCAGCTGTTGTTGTGGGGGAAGCTGTTGTTGTTGTCAGCGCAGCTGTTGTTGTTGTCAGCGCAGCTGTTGTTGTAGGGCTAGCTGTGGTTGTTGTAAGAGCAGCTGTTGGTGTAGGGTTAGCTGTGGTTGTCAGAGCAGCTGTTGTTGTAGGGTTAGCTGTGGTTGTTGTCAGAGCAGCTGTTTTTGTAGGGGCAGCTGTGGTTGTTGTCAGAGCAGCTGTTGTTGTGGGGTTAGCTGTGGTTGTTGTCAGAGCAGCTGTTGTTGTAGGGTTAGCTGTGGTTGTTGTCAGAGCAGCTGTTGTTGTAGGGTTAGCTGTGGTTGTTGTCAGAGCAGCTGTTGTTGTAGGGTTAGCTGTGGTTGTTGTCAGAGCAGCTGTTGTTGTAGGGGCAGCTGTGGTTGTTGTCAGTGCATCTGGAGTTGTAGGGTTAGCTGTGGTTGTTGTCAGAGCAGCTGTTGTTGTAGGGTTAGCTGTGGTTGTTGTCAGAGCAGCTGTTGTTGTAGGGGCAGCTGTGGTTGTTGTCAGAGCAGCTGTTGTTGTAGGGTTAGCTGTGGTTGTTGTCGGAGCAGCTGTTGTTGTAGGGGCAGCTATGGTTGTTGTCAGTGCATCTGGAGTTGTAGGGTTAGCTGTGGTTGTTGTCAGAGCAGCTGTTGTTGTAGGGTTAGCTGTGGTTGTTGTCAGAGCAGCTGTTGTTGTAGGGTTAGCTGTGGTCGTTGTCAGAGCAGCTGTTGTTGTAGGGGCAGCTGCGGTTGTTGTCAGAGCAGCTGTTGTTGTAGGGTTAGCTGTGGTTGTTGTCAGAGCAGCTGTTGTTGTAGGGTTAGCTGTGGTTGTTGTCAGAGCAGCTGTTGTTGTAGGGTTAGCTGTGGTCGTTCTCAGAGCAGCTGTTGTTGTACGGGCAGCTGTGGTTGTTGTCAGAGCAGATGTTGTTGTAGGGTTAGCTGTGGTCGTTGTCAGAGCAGCTGTTGTTGTGGGGGAAGCTGTTGTTGTTGTCAGCGCATCTGTTGTTGTGGGGGTAGCTGTGGTTGTTTTCAGAGCAGCTGTTGTTGTGGGGGAAGCTGTTGTTGTTGTCAGCGCAGCTGTTGTTGTTGTCAGCGCAGCTGTTGTTGTAGGGCTAGCTGTGGTTGTTGTCAGCGCAGCTGTTGTTGTTGTCAGCGCTGCTGGTGTTGTAGGGCTAGCTGTGGTTGTTGTAAGAGCAGCTGTTGTTGTAGGGTTAGCTGTGGTTGTTGTCAGAGCAGCTGTTGTTGTAGGGGCAGCTGTGGTTGTTGTCAGAGCAGCTGTTGTTGTAGGGTTAGCTGTGGTTGTCGTCAGAGCAGCTGTTGTTGTAGGGGCAGCTGTGGTTGTTGTCAGAGCAGCTGTTGTTGTAGGTTTAGCTGTGGTTGTTGTCAGAGCAGCTGTTGTTGTAGGGTTAGCTGTGGTTGTTGTCAGAGCAGCTGTTGTTGTAGGGTTAGCTGTGGTTGTTGTCAGAGCAGCTGTTGTTGTAGGGGCAACTGTGGTTGTTTTCAGAGCAGCTGTTGTAGGGTTAGCTGTGGTTGTTGTCAGAGCAGCTGTTGTAGGGGCAGCTTTGGTTGTTGTCAGTGCATCTGGAGTTGTAGGGTTAGCTGTGGTTGTTGTCAGAGCAGCTGTTGTTGTGGGAGTAGCTGCTGTTGTTGTCAGAGCAGCTGTTGTTGTGGGGGAAGCTGTTGTTGTTGTCAGCGCAGCTGTTGTTGTTGTCAGCGCAGCTGTTGTTGTAGGGCTAGCTGTGGTTGTTGTAAGAGCAGCTGTTGGTGTAGGGTTAGCTGTGGTTGTCAGAGCAGCTGTTGTTGTAGGGTTAGCTGTGGTTGTTGTCAGAGCAGCTGTTGTTGTAGGGGCAGCTGTGGTTGTTGTCAGAGCAGCTGTTGTTGTGGGGTTAGCTGTGGTTGTTGTCAGAGCAGCTGTTGTTGTAGGGTTAGCTGTGGTTGTTGTCAGAGCAGCTGTTGTTGTAGGGTTAGCTGTGGTTGTTGTCAGAGCAGCTGTTGTTGTAGGGGCAGCTGTGGTTGTTGTCAGAGCAGCTGTTGTTGTAGGGTTAGCTGTGGTTGTTGTCAGAGCAGCTGTTGTTGTAGGGGCAGCTGTGGTTGTTGTCAGTGCATCTGGAGTTGTAGGGTTAGCTGTGGTTGTTGTCAGAGCAGCTGTTGTTGTAGGGTTAGCTGTGGTTGTTGTCAGAGCAGCTGTTGTTGTAGGGGCAGCTGTGGTTGTTGTCAGAGCAGCTGTTGTTGTAGGGTTAGCTGTGGTTGTTGTCAGAGCAGCTGTTGTTGTAGGGGCAGCTATGGTTGTTGTCAGTGCATATGGAGTTGTAGGGTTAGCTGTGGTTGTTGTCAGAGCAGCTGTTGTTGTAGGGGCAGCTGTGGTTGTTGTCAGAGCAGCTGTTGTTGTAGGGTTAGCTGTGGTCGTTGTCAGAGCAGCTGTTGTTGTAGGGGCAGCTGTGGTTGTTGTCAGAGCAGCTGTTGTTGTAGGGGCAGCTGTGGTTGTTGTCAGAGCAGCTGTTGTTGTAGGGTTAGCTGTGGTCGTTGTCAGAGCCGCTGTGGTTGTAGGGTTAGCTGTGGTTGTTGTAAGAGCAGCTGTTGTTGTGGGGGAAGCTGTTGTTGTTGTCAGCGCATCTGTTGTTGTGGGGGTAGCTGTGGTTGTTGTCAGAGCAGCTGTTGTTGTGGGGGAAGCTGTTGTTGTTGTCAGCGCAGCTGTTGTTGTAGGGGAAGCTGTTGTTGTTGTCAGCGCAGCTGTTGTTGTTGTTGTCAGCGCAGCTGTTGTTGTAGGGTTAGCTGTGGTTGTTGTAAGAGCAGCTGTTGTTGTAGGGTTAGCTGTGGTTGTTGTCAGAGCAGCTGTTGTTGTAGGGTTAGCTGTGGTTGTTGTCAGAGCAGCTGTTGTAGGGGCAGCTGTGGTTGTTGTCAGAGCAGCTGTTGTTGTAGGGTTAGCTGTGGTTGTCGTCAGAGCAGCTGTTGTTGTAGGGGCAGCTGTGGTTGTTGTCAGAGCAGCTGTTGTTGTAGGGTTAGCTGTGGTTGTCGTCAGAGCAGCTGTTGTTGTAGGGGCAGCTGTGGTTGTTGTCAGAGCAGCTGTTGTTGTAGGGTTAGCTGTGGTCGTTGTCAGAGCAGCTGTGGTTGTTGTAGGGGCAGCTGTGGTCGTTGTCAGAGCAGCTGTTGTTGTGGGGTTAGCTGTGGTTGTTTTCAGAGCCGCTGTTGTTGTAGGGTTAGCTGTGGTTGTTGTCAGAGCAGCTGTTGTTTTAGGGGAAGCTGTTGTTGTTGTCAGCGCATCTGTTGTTGTGGGGGTAGCTGTGGTTGTTGTCAGAGCAGCTGTTGTTGTAGGATTAGCTGTGGTTGTTGTCAGAGCAGCTGTTGTTGTGGGGGAAGCTGTTGTTGTTGTCAGCGCAGCTGTTGTTGTTGTCAGCGCAGCTGTTGTTGTAGGGCTAGCTGTGGTTGTTGTCTGAGCAGCTGTTGTTGTAGGGTTAGCTGTGGTTGTTGTCAGAGCAGCTGTTGTTGTAGGGTTAGCTGTGGTTGTTGTCAGAGCAGCTGTTGTTGTAGGGGCAGCTGTGGTTGTTGTCAGAGCAGCTGTTGTAGGGTTAGCTGTGGTTGTTGTCAGAGCAGCTGTTGTTGTAGGGTTAGCTGTGGTTGTTGTCAGAGCAGCTGTTGTTGTAGGGTTAGCTGTGGTTGTTGTCAGAGCAGCTGTTGTTGTAGGGGCAGCTTTGGTTGTTGTCAGTGCATCTGGAGTTGTAGGGTTAGCTATGGTTGTTGTCAGAGCAGCTGTTGTTGTAGGGTTAACTGTGGTTGTTGTCAGAGCAGCTGTTGTTGTAGGGGCAGCTGTGGTTGTTGTCAGAGCAGCTGTTGTTGTAGGGTTAGCTGTGGTTGTTGTCGGAGCAGCTGTTGTTGTAGGGGCAGCTATGGTTGTTGTCAGTGCATCTGGAGTTGTAGGGTTAGCTGTGGTTGTTGTCAGAGCAGCTGTTGTTGTAGGGGCAGCTGTGGTTGTTGTCAGAGCAGCTGTTGTTTTAGGGTTAGCTGTGGTCGTTGTCAGAGCAGCTGTTGTTGTAGGGGCAGCTGTGGTTGTTGTCAGAGCAGCTGTTGTTGTAGGGTTAGCTGTGGTCGTTGTCAGAGCAGCTGTTGCTGTAGGGGCAGCTATGGTTGTTGTCAGAGCAGCTGTTGTTGTGGGGCTAGCTGTGGTTGTTTTCAGAGCCGCTGTGGTTGTAGGGTTAGCTGTGGTTGTTGTAAGAGCAGCTGTTGTTGTGGGGTTAGCTGTTGTTGTTGTCAGCGCATCTGTTGTTGTGGGGGTAGCTGTGGTTGTTGTCAGAGCAGCTGTTGTTGTGGGGGAAGCTGTTGTTGTTGTCAGCGCAGCTGTTGTTGTGGGGGATTCTGTTGTTGTTGTCAGCGCAGCTGTTGTTGTTGTCAGCGCTGCTGTTGTTGTAGGGCTAGCTGTGGTTGTTGTAAGAGCAGCTGTTGTTGTAGGGGCAGCTGTGGTTGTTGTCAGAGCAGCTGTTGTTGTAGGGTTAGCTGTGGTTGTTGTCAGAGCAGCTGTTGTTGTAGGGGCAGCTGTGGTTGTTGTCAGAGCAGCTGTTGTTGTAGGGTTAGCTGTGGTTGTCGTCAGAGCAGCTGTTGTTGTAGGGGCAGCTGTGGTTGTTGTCAGAGCAGCTGTTGTTGTAGGTTTAGCTGTGGTTGTTGTCAGAGCAGCTGTTGTTGTAGGGTTAGCTGTGGTTGTTGTCAGAGCAGCTGTTGTTGTAGGGTTAGCTGTGGTTGTTGTCAGAGCAGCTGTTGTTGTAGGGGCAACTGTGGTTGTTGTCAGAGCAGCTGTTCTTGTAGGGTTAGCTGTGGTTGTTGTCAGAGCAGCTGTTGTAGGGGCAGCTGTGGTTGTTGTCAGTGCATCTGGAGTTGTAGGGTTAGCTGTGGTTGTTGTCAGAGCAGCTGTTGTTGTGGGGGTAGCTGCTGTTGTTGTCAGAGCAGCTGTTGTTGTGGGGGAAGCTGTTGTTGTCAGCGCAGCTGTTGTTGTTGTCAGCGCAGCTGTTGTTGTAGGGCTAGCTGTGGTTGTTGTAAGAGCAGCTGTTGGTGTAGGGTTAGCTGTGGTTGTCAGAGCAGCTGTTGTTGTAGGGTTAGCTGTGGTTGTTGTCAGAGCAGCTGTTGTTGTAGGGGCAGCTGTGGTTGTTGTCAGAGCAGCTGTTGTTGTGGGGTTAGCTGTGGTTGTTGTCAGAGCAGCTGTTGTTGTAGGGTTAGCTGTGGTTGTTGTCAGAGCAGCTGTTGTTGTAGGGTTAGCTGTGGTTGTTGTCAGAGCAGCTGTTGTTGTAGGGGCAGCTGTGGTTGTTGTCAGAGCAGCTGTTGTTGTAGGGTTAGCTGTGGTTGTTGTCAGAGCAGCTGTTGTTGTAGGGGCAGCTGTGGTTGTTGTCAGAGCAGCTGTTGTTGTAGGGTTAGCTGTGGTTGTTGTCAGAGCAGCTGTTGTTGTAGGGGCAGCTATGGTTGTTGTCAGTGCATCTGGAGTTGTAGGGTTAGCTGTGGTTGTTGTCAGAGCAGCTGTTGTTGTAGGGGCAGCTGTGGTTGTTGTCAGAGCAGCTGTTGTTGTAGGGTTAGCTGTGGTCGTTGTCAGAGCAGCTGTTGTTGTAGGGGCAGCTGTGGTCGTTGTCAGAGCAGCTGTTGTTGTAGGGGCAGCTGTGGTTGTTGTCAGAGCAGCTGTTGTTGTAGGGGCAGCTGTGGTTGTTGTCAGAGCAGCTGTTGTTGTAGGGTTAGCTGTGGTCGTTGTCAGAGCCGCTGTGGTTGTAGGGTTAGCTGTGGTTGTTGTAAGAGCAGCTGTTGTTGTGGGGTAAGCTGTTGTTGTTGTCAGCGCATCTGTTGTTGTGGAGGTAGCTGTGGTTGTTGTCAGAGCAGCTGTTGTTGTGGGGGAAGCTGTTGTTGTTGTCAGTGCAGCTGTTGTTGTGGGGGAAGCTGTTGTTGTTGTCAGCGCAGCTGTTGTTGTTGTCAGCGCAGCTGTTGTTGTAGGGCTAGCTGTGGTTGTTGTAAGAGCAGCTGTTTTTGTAGGGTTAGCTGTGGTTGTTGTCAGAGCAGCTGTTGTTGTAGGGTTAGCTGTGGTTGTTGTCAGAGCAGCTGTTGTTGTAGGGGCAGCTGTGGTTGTTGTCAGAGCAGCTGTTGTTGTAGGGTTAGCTGTGGTTGTGGTCAGAGCAGCTGTTGTTGTAGGGGCAGCTGTGGTTGTTGTCAGAGCAGCTGTTGTTGTAGGGTTAGCTGTGGTTGTTGTCAGAGCAGCTGTTGTAGGGTTAGCTGTGGTTGTTGTCAGAGCAGCTGTTGTTGTAGGGTTAGCTCTGGTCGTTGTCAGAGCAGCTGTTGTTGTAGGGGTAGCTGTGGTCGTTGTCAGAGCAGCTGTTG